>NC_092211.1:61252010-61352685 GCF_043381705.1 Parasteatoda tepidariorum | reverse complement strand
AACACTTTTTTTGGAACTCTATAATATATATTGTATTCTTCAATATTTTTTAAATATAAGTTATAAATCCAAAGCTTTAAGCTTATAATTTTAATTTATTTTCTTGTGGAATCTAAGTATTTTAACTTCCAAAGTAATTTTTTAATTTTAGCTCTTAATTTTCTTTTACATATTTTTTAAAACTTATTTTATTTTTGAATGTAATTCTAGCCGAATATTTAAAACATTCCCTTTTTTTTATGGTAAATTTAAAATATATTGTGAAGGTAATTTAAATAGTAAGAAAAAGCAAAGCATTCTATTATGTATTAGATGGTCATGGTGGTTGAAGTGACATTTAACTGATAACTTTAACTGATTAAAACTTCACAATTTTGTCTTATAATATGTGAATTGTGAATGTAAAAATTACTTAGTTTATATTTATTGTAAAATACCATTTATCTAACTTAAGTAGGATCAGTCCTTATTTGGTAAATTAAAACATCTGGATAGATGATAAAAGAATTTATGTTTCTAAGAAGATTTCAAAAATTTTAAATTTAACTGACTAAGTGGATCAGGTAGGTTTCTATAGAAATTTTTTTTTCTCTGCTTTAACTTTCAATCACAGAACTTTTTTAATGAACTGTTAAGAAGATTGTACGGAGAAAAAAAATCAGGTGAAAGGTTATTTTTGGGCATTACAAATATTCAGATGGTTAATAACTAAAAAGCCAATGTTTATAGTTTAGTAACTGGGTGCTTTTGTTATAATTCCTTTACTTTCAGTTTTTACAATTTTTCTTATTTTTTATTTCAATCTCCTTGTAAATTGCTTCTTGGTTTATCGTCATCAGCCACATTTTCGACATGCACATATTCTTTGAAAAGCATATTTGCATAATCAGAACAGATTATGTTTTCATGAAAAAAGTATAAATTTCTATCCCTTTTTAATTAATTACTTTATTATTTCATTATTATTATTTTTATTTAAAAGTCCAATAGCAGACTTATCTTAAAAGACACGATTCCCAGTAGAACATTTAAGTTAACCATCACTGGCTGTGGTCAGTGAATGGTTATTTTGATTAGTGTAAGAACTTTGGGGTGTGTGGGATCAGTGCTCGTTAAGTTATTCTACCGTAAATTGTGTGACTTTGTGTTCATGGTATGGGGGGGGGAGCCATCCTCTGCAGAGGATCAAATTATGACAGCATGTCTTTAGATTGTCCTCAATGATGTTTCCTAGACCATCGCTCAATTATCCATTGTGCAGTTCTAGTGTGATATAAGTAAAGTTCTGCTTCTACCAGTACATTTTTACTTATTAGTATTATTTTTTTAAAATGCCGGCCAAAAGGTCAGCGTGCCAGACTGTGAAGCCAATGGTTGCGGGTTTGAATCCCTCTCAGGGCATGGATGTTTCTCTCTGTGTATTGTTCTCTATTGTGTGATGTGTGAATGTGGCCCACCCTATAAATGGGTATCTGTAGGGGGTGGGTAATGTTGCTCGCCTCCATGACTTAGGTTCACAGGTGCCCACTGGGTAACGTTTAATGAGTAATGCTTCCGGCATCTTCCGAGGTAAAGAACGAAAGTTCAGTGCCTGCCATTAAAAAAAAATATTTTAAAAATTCCTTTTTGTGTTTGAATATTAAAACATTTACATTGAAATATGTATTGTGGTATTTGATATGTTTACAGGTATAGGCTGGCAGATCAAGGTGACAGTGACTGGCGGACCATAAGGGTCTATCCTGATGGAGCGACCACTTTTACAGTTTATAATTTACAAGCTGACACCGAATATGACTTCCAAGTGCTATCAAGAAACAAACTGGGCGATGGAATGTTTAGCCCAATCATCAGGGCAAAAACAAAATGTAAGTCTTCCTACTCTTTGTTTGAATTGTATATAAGAATTCTTATTAAAAATTAAGTAACTGCAATCAAACTTAACGGTGATAAACAAGAGATATTTTTAAAGTGTATTTTGCCCAATAGTTAAAAATTGCTTTTTTATTTATTTAAGTGGGCTGTTTGAAGGTATTAAATATTAGCTGTAGAATATGTATATTATAAGTTATAAAATTATAACTTTTTTAAAGGTTTTATAAAACTTTGTTAAAGGGGATAGTTAGTTAATTTAGTATTTGATAGTTAATTTAGTGTTTTTTATTATTTATAAGTCTTTAATGTATTTATATCATTTTAGACTCAAGTTTTTTTTCTTAAATAGTTTATTAATTTCTTTCATTTTATTCTGCATTTCCATGTGATTTTACTTTAAATATGCAGCACAATTATAAGTGAAGTTTTATCAATAATATACCAAACCTTTATTCTTTACTTACACATGTTTTTAGTTTTAGTATTGTTAAAACTCAAAATTGAGTGCTTAGAAGGAAATTAGTTAATATTTTAAAGAAATTAAACATAATCTTTATTATTCACTATTTTATTTATTATTGAATCAAATTTTAATTATTTAAAGAATGTTCTGATGCAATTATCATTTTAAAGGAATGGCTACATTTTTTTTGTTTTTAAACTGACAAAACTTTATTCATTATCATGAAATTCAATATTAAAATTAATTTACTGTCAGGATTTCAGTTATTCAACATATTCATACCTTTAATTTTTTTTTTTTTAAACTCTTATCAACTGGATTGAAGTCAGAGATGAATTTTTCTTTGTGGTACTTCTTTTTGCCTTCAACAAATTAATGCAGCAATAAAAAAAAATCTGATTTAGACTTCTGCAATATTGCTGAATTGGTTAAAAATCAGAAGCTTAAAATCTAGAAACTCATTGCTAACCAAACTGTGAGCAACACATATTTTATAATTATTGGGGAGAAAATTGATATTTATTTCAGCACAGTGCCTTCATGATATTTGTAACATGTTGGGCACGCCGTGGCATTACTGAATGCCTCAGCTCATAAATTCAATATGATAGGGTGACTCTCTTATGTTCCACCCTACATAGATATTTAAAATCCACCATTTATGTGAAAAATTTATATTAGCTAAATTAATAAAATTGTTCTGCACCTACGCTTAATGCGTTAAAGTGCTCATTGCTTCCATTTTTACTGTCTTAAATGATTTTGTTTTTAATCGTAAATGAGTTTTTTTTATTAATTTTGCTTTATTTTCTGAATTTTAAATAAAAAAAAGTCATTATTATCTATATGGTAAAGGGTTACACATATGTAATACTCCAACAACAGTCCAAAATATACTCCAACAAGCATAGCCAATGTAAATCTTTACAATTAATTGTTAATCAATTCTTATTCTGAGAAAATTTTAAATTAAACATCGCTTACAATTTCAATCTTTATAAAAAGATAGAACTAGATCTTTGTGCCAGATACTAGTATTATTTTTAAAAAAATGGAACAACAACGGATAAGAGCACAAGTAATTTAATGATACAAAAGCATATTCTATGTCTTATGTTTGTTTTCTGTCTTATACCTTATTCTAATTTAATTTTTAGAGCCACATAAAATTCTTTTTTTTTAATAGTCAGATTCCATTAAAACTATGTCTCAATTTTTATCTTGCATACTTTCTATTAATGCTAGAAATGTTATATATTTTCTCTTATACATCTTTTGTCTTAGCCTTTTCTTCAACTAACATTCTCTAACTACTAATATTCTCTTTCTTAAACTCTCTTCTTTCTACTAAACTTTCAGCTATTGACTATGTTTCCAGTACTATTGCTACTGAACTCCCTAGTGGTGGATCTTCTTCAACTGTCTTAGGAGGGGATATATCTCCTGGGAATTCTGTTCCTGGTAACTTCTTATACTCTATATCCTATTCTTTTCTCAACTTCAAGTCTATGCTTTATCTATGACATATATACTGTCTAGTAATCACAAGAAAAGCTCCTGATTCCAGACTTGTTGACGATGACTGGTCTCTTCATTTTAATTACTTTGTTGTGGTGGTTATGTTAAATTAAAAGCTATTTTCTGCTCGGTGGTTGGTTTTAGCTAATACCCACCACCGCAACTATTTTAATAAATGGTACAATGAAACCTCTCGGGGAGCGACCACTCTCCGTATTCCTGAGTAAAGTGGTTGTTGATTGAGATTGATCATTCTAGAGGTTACCTCATTGACTTCAAAATTGTTATCGAAGATATAAGGTTTTTCTTAAATGATTTTAATTTTAGTCAGTGTTATTTTCTTGCTGCGGAAATGCCACTTCTCTTGGGATCATGAAACGATGAATTGATGAATAAAATTTAGCACCTCTAAAAATGATCCCAACTAATATAATTATGTAAAAACAAATTTATCAATTATGAATGATTAAGCTATTCTAAATAAATAAAAAAATTATGCTTTTTGTTTAGGTTTGCATTTAATTTTATATCATAAAAATTAGTTAGCTTTAAAAGATTAGAAGTGGTTTGTTTGTTTAAGAGGCTTGTTTTTTTTCTTCTAAAAAACACTTTTTTTCTAATTTAGCATTCAACTCTACAAGTAAATCATTTATAGCATTGTCATTAGGGCACTCTGACTGCAACATGAGGTTGTATCGTCAAAAAGATCTAAATGAGAGCCTCGCACAAATATTTTGAATACATTTTAATTTACTTATTTGTTTTGATATTTTTTTGTGTTTCCCTGTTTGACCTTTTCCGCATTTGGTGCAGATGCTTGCTCGGTCACTATGAGAGGTTTAAATAGTTTCTCCTAAAAGTTTTCTTCAACACAAATTCTATGGAAAAAATTCTCTGCCTCCCAAAAGTGATTGTAAATAGGGGTAATCTTTCCTGGAGGTTTCACTGTATCTACTTTTCAACTTCACATAGAGCTCATCTTGTGATTGCCAGACAGTAGTGCTTTATCTATGTGTCTATGTTTATCTATGTCTAAATAATACATTGCTTAACTCATTTCAACTATGTTTGTCATGGTGTGCTTTAGGATAGGAATGTTCCTCACTTTAGAAACTCTTAGATAATACTACTATAGTAAAAAAAGTGCTTCTTAAATGTTCTAAAGTTATGAAACTCATAATGTTTAAGATAAGTTCAAATGAAAGTAGAACTAACTTGATGTGTTATCTGGATTGTATATGCTCTGATTTCTTCTAAAATATGAAATTTCTGAAAGATTCGTGAAATATTAAAAGTATAAATATTTAAATTGTTTACATTTTAATTACAATTAAGTAGTTGTGCTTATTATTAGTGAATTTTCTTTGATTTTCTTTCTTCATTTTCATTTTTTTATAGGAAAATGTTAGAATTTTTGTGTTATTTTATAAATATCTTAGCCAGTTTAATTTATAATATATATATATACTTGTAAATTTACCAGTAATATTTCATATGAAATTTCATATGTAAATGACATTTGTGTCAGCAGATATCAACATGTATCAGTTGGTGTAAAACTCACCATCTGATATCTGTTTATTTTTCCATTTTCTTAAATTGAATATCTAAAATAAAGGATATGTAAGCTAAGTGTGTAAGCACAGATCCTTTCGGGTCAAATTACTGTAAAATCTTGAATTACTTTCTTTTTCTTTTCTCTTTTTTTTTCTTTTCTTTTTTTTTTTAGTGAAATTTTGTGCCCAAGAAATTAAAAAAATGCCGATAGAAGTCTTAAGTCTTAGTCTAGTAACTTAGGCTTTTACAAGTTTCTGCATTTAATTAACTCTGGTTGAATTTATAAAAATGAGTTTAAAATTTTAAAAGTTAGTTAAATTATATACTGCAGCTATAAGTATAAAATTTTGATTCTAAAACATAAGCAATTAAATGTTTAAGGTGGTTATGCTGAGCAGAGTCACGCAAATTTTTTCAACTTTGAGCAATTAGAAAAAGTCAAATCGAATTTTTATAAAATATGCTGTAGATAACTTACGTTTATTACTAGGATTACTTAGGTTAAGTAGGTTTTGACTTATGCCTTGTATCTTTTGTTGGAGGGACACCTGAAGATGTTATGAGTTTAAAATGTATCTTAACCAAATGAGCATTTCTCATTTGGACAAGTTAATGTAGCAAATTCTCTCTCTTTCTAATAACAAGAAGGATTTTTTTTTATTGGTATAAATAGGGTAAGGGATATTTTCAGTTGTTACAAATGCTGTTGTTTAAGTAATTTTTTTTAACACTTTACAAGTTCATTTATAAAATATTAGAAAAAATATCTTCATTTAAATTACCTTTGCTAGTTTTTTAAAGTATTTGAAATATTGAATTAAAAAGACGATACAGTTGAACCTTAATCTATAGTTCCCTCATCTTTTTCCCATTTGTTCAGTCTTGCTTTAATGGTTTTGTCACAAATGCTATTCTTATAATGCTAACGATACCAGCTTAGATCATTTTTTAAACTAAAACATTTCCACGGTCATCGTTCAGAAATTTTACCTGCATTTGAAAAAGAAAAAAAATTAAGTTATTTTGCTTCACGAAGTAAACCAGCATGGAGATTTGAGTAAAACATCACTTTTGATGTTTATACATCAGTTGATGAAAATGGTGAAAGTGTGATGTTGATTGAAAATATGGTTGCAGAAACTGAAGAAAATCCATGGAGACAGAATCATAACCAGTGCCATGTTTGTTGAAGGCCTGAAACTTTTGGTATTCACACTAATTTACAGAAATGGAATGGCAATTTGTTATATAGGTTGAAAATTTCTTATTTACGAAGAAAAGAGTGTGTTCACACTGAAATTTCTAAAAATATTCATCTTTCCATCGCATCATAAATATTTTTGCAATTTTCATTCTTAATGTAAATTTATTAATTCTTTATATTTTTAATAAATTTAATACTTTTCATACTTTTACGTGCATTGATTTATTAAATTTCAAGAGAATATTTTATGTTAACCTGCATTCATTGGCAATCAAAGTTCTATCATATTTATAAAGCGAAAGCAAATTTTAAGTAATTTTTTCCTAAAGAAAAGTTATTAAACTTGTTATCTAGTGTTTCTTTATGATAGTCTGGTTTATTAATTATTTATGTGTGTTTTCTTAATAATATTTGATATTACAAAAATGTACATGCTTGTTTATTAAATTAATTCTTATTTAGTTTCTCTTTCCAACTAAGTTAAGATAGTAAAATTCTTAATAATAAAATCTGTAGTTATAATTTATGTTCTTATCAATTGATAATAAACTTGCGTGTGACTGTATTTGTTTAAGTAGCACTTCTTAATTTCTATGCATCTAGGGTCAACTCCTGCCCCTGAGCCATCTACACCAGCTGGACCAAGCCCAGGAACTGTGAGGAATGTTACTGTTACGAAAACAGTCCTGGGTGTTAGTATTAAGTGGCAACCCCCTGCAGATGGAGTTCCAATATCATATTATGTCGTTGAGTACAAAAATGATGCACAGTGGCTAAACTGGGGCAATATAAAAGAAACTCACTATGATGGTGATTTTTTTTCCCTTGCTTTTAAATTCCTCTGAAATATTTTGAGAATATAAATTAGTTTTGAAGTGTTTTTAAATTTGCTTTACTGTGATGTCTGCCAAATTAGACATGCTTTCATAAACTGTATAGTTTGTTTAATTTGTATTAAAAAAAATATTTTTTACTTTTGATTGAAACGAGCCTTTAACTCAGCATTTGTGAATTTATTGGGATTTATTGCATACTTTTTTTTAAAAATATAGTAAATAGTGTTGATAACTATTAGCAAAATAACTACTGATTCGGAAGTTTTAAGCTTGAAATAAAGTGATTAACTCCCTGACCTGATATTAAATTATAAACTTTAATTGATGAAAACCCATTTTAAAAGCATATTATATAATAAGTGTTAAAAAAAATAAGTATCTTATTCATTAAGTGTTAACTAACCATTTGTTTTTCAATATCAAAATGATACGGAAATGAGCACACAATAAAATCAAGACTAATAATAAGACATATAGAGTTTCATTATTACTTTAAATATTTCTTACATCTTGTCGTATTGATTATAAAAGAGTATAATTTTTTTTTTAAATTTATTTATTTGAGAAAGAAAGAGCTGCAAAATTGTTTTTTTTCTCTAAATATTAGGGGATTACCAAGAATTTATTTTTTTAGTCATTTGATAATAACTTAATTATTTTTTTAAAAGAATATTGATTTATTGCAGGTTTTCAGTTTTTTGTCTGGATTAAATTTAATTTACTGTTATTTTAACTGTAAAATAAATAAATTACTTACATCTTTCATTTGAAATAAATCTTTGAACTATATTTGTTTTGAACATGTTTTGACTTAGGAAGAAGAAAAAAAAAACAGCTGTGAAACTTTTAATGCAGTTTATACTGGTTCATACTGGCAATCAATAATTACACTTTAACTGCTGAGGGGTCTAATTAATCCTTTTAATGCAAGTTATAAGTTGTTTCGTATTATATAAGACATTACTTTTCAAAATTATTATGTGTTTATATTTTTTTGAAGCAACATTTTTGATCAAAATGTGTAATTAAATTTTATCCAAATACTCAGGTAGTATATGTATCCTTTAATATAGTCAAAAAGTTGTAGCTTCATATCAAATTTTCTTTGATTAAACAAAATTAAGAGCAATTTAAATAAAGTAATGTAGAATAAATAAATTTTTATATTCAATAAACATGCCATAATCTGCCAAAACTTATTTATGTACTCAACATATTTCTTATTATTGTATTACAGTACAGAACCCGTTATCCAGAAATCAGAAAACCGGAACAAAATTTGATAAATTTTCCCGATATTTTTTTTTTTNAAATATTTCTTACATCTTGTCGTATTGATTATAAAAGAGTATAATTTTTTTTTTAAATTTATTTATTTGAGAAAGAAAGAGCTGCAAAATTGTTTTTTTTCTCTAAATATTAGGGGATTACCAAGAATTTATTTTTTTAGTCATTTGATAATAACTTATTTTTTTAAAAGAACATTGATTTATTGCAGGTTTTCAGTTTTTTGTCTGGATTAAATTTAATTTACTATTATTTTAACTGTAAAATAAATAAATTACTTACATCTTTCATTTGAAATAAATCTTTGAACTATATTTGTTTCAAACATGTTTTGACCTAGGAAAGAAAAAAAACAGCTATGAAACGTTTAATGCAATTTATACTGGTTCATACTGGCAATCAATAATTACACTTTAACTGCTAAGGGGTCTATTTAATCCTTTTAATGCAAGTTATAAGTTGTTTTATATTATATAAGAAATTACTTTTCAAAATTATCATGTGTTTATATTTTTTTGAAGCAAAATTTTTGACCAAAATGTGTAATTAAATTTTATCCGAATACTCAGGTAGTATATGTATCCTTTAAGATAGTCAAAAGTTGTCACTTCATATAAAATTTTCTTTGATTAAACAAAATTAAGAGCAAATTAAATAAAGTAATGTAGAATAAATAAATTTTTATATTCAGTAAACATGCCATAATCTGCCAAAACTTATTTATGTTCTCAACATATTTTTTATTATTGTATAATATAAAATTTTTTTAATTTGCAGTAGATATATTTTCTTATATTTTATTTGTGTAAATATCTATTGAGTATTTAATTGACTAGAACTCCTGTTCTGTAATGAAAAGTAATGAGTGTTTTAAATCTAATATATCCAGTTCACAAAGCTGTAAAGGAATCAAATTTTTAGATGAAATAAAACTTTAGAAATACAAAAAGCTGAATAACTTTGCCCCTAAATTGCTTGGAAATAGTAGATGCTATAAACATGTTTAATCAAGCCGTTTATGGCCTGTTAATTGAGGAATATTAAATTTTCTCTTTTCTTCTTGTATAAAAAATATGCACCTGTCTGAATTCTTATTTGTTAACTAGTTATTTTCTATTTAATTAATCAAATTTCTATTAATATTTTCCATTAATATAAATTTTTTTTGTTCTTTTTAGTGTGCATTTCGTTATGAATAATAATAATAGTTTTAATTTTGAATTCTATTTTTTGTAAATTTCTCCAGAATATCATTTCAAATTCAATTAATGCTTAATTTTGCTTTTTTGCATGCATACTTTTTTATATGTACAATGGGCATAAAAAAAGGAAAGAATCACTCTGAGTAAATTTTGATCAGATGGTCAAATACTAGAACTCAATCTTAATGGTTCAAGAACTTGTCTTTAAATTTGATAATTAATTTGTGTAGATGATATTTTAAGTTACAAAAGCAGACACAAAAACGTACTTTCTCTTAAAAGTCATACTTTTTTCTTTCGATTTCTGGCCCATAAGTTATAAGGAGCAGTGGCAATCTGAGAAAAATTAAGAACTTTTATCAATCTGGAAAATTCCAGGGTATTTTATTATCCTTTTAACTATGAAGTTATTTTGATGATTTGGGTACATGAATAGTCAATTTTTTTATTGCAAAAATCAAATGTTTAGTACAAAACAAAATGTACTTAGTAGTTAAAAATTGATATTTTGAATTACATGCATAGAAATTTTAAGGTTTTTTTAGCCACTGTATATTCGCTTGAGGCGGCTGTCACTCGATGTGGCAGTGGAAAAGTTTGCTTCTAGTAGAGCGTTATTTTTTAAAAAATTTTAAAAAAAATTATTTTTTAAAAAAATAAATCATTTATATAAAGTTCAACGAACTGGATGCCATTTTGCAACAACAAAAAAATCCCGTGCACTTTGAACATAAACCTCTATCCCTTGAAACCTTCAGTAAATCTATTCCATCTATTGTTCTAAATTGTATCAAAATTAACTTTTGCCCAGATAGATTCAGGTTTGACAAAGAGATGAAGCCGAGATAAACTTCTCCCAATATGTATTCGGGTATGACAATATGATGCAATAGTCAAAAAATTTTGAGTTGTTAGGTATATAAATTTTTACATTATTTTAAAGAATGTAATTTTATATACTAAAATACAAAAGTTGAACAAAATCGGTCAAATATTTCATGATAAAGTGAATTTTAAAAAGTCATGCATTTGAAATTTGACTTTTTATGAACTATTTGACCTATTTTGTTTTGATTTTGTATTTGACAATTTTGAACTTGTGACTTTGCATATAATGCATGGTATTTGTGAGAATAATTAGAAGCATTCATCATTTTTTCAAATTATATTCGATATCAAAGGTTTTGTTTTCATTTAATTCGAAAGCAGATATTTATGGGAAATTTTTTCTTTTTATTATTATGTCATACGTACATTTATTATAATGATGCAACATTTAGAGGAAAACACATTTTTATGAAAATATTAATGGACATTATGTATTAAAAATATGCTAGCTGTGAGGCAACTTATATAAATATTAAGCTGTTATGTGAATGTTAATTGTTCAATATTATAATTATAGTATTATCAAATTTTTAATGTCCTTTTAATATATAATTTCGGCAATTTTTATGACTTAATTTATATTATGCTTCTTGAAAATTCACAGTTATCTTCTTTTGTAGGTACCCTGCTTTAAATTGGTAAATAAATTCATCGAATATTGTTAAAAGTGATTTCAATCGTATAAATAAATAGAAATGTAATCAAATTATTTTACTAATTTCTATTACTCCTAAATAGTAATTAACTAAGAAAAGGTAGGAATTTTTTTTAAATAATACTTTCGAGATATACTTTTTACGTTGTGTTTTCCTCTTACGCTTATCTTTTTTATTTTATCCTCTTGGCTACTGCTTTACTTATTTTGGACATAATATGAAAAATATATTTTTTGTCAACTTACAATTATTTGCTGAATTTTGGAAAATAAAATATATTGAAATGTACATTAGAGTTTGAAATATAGAAACCAATGAATTGTACATTAATTTATATATTGTAGACTTCAATGTGGATATTTTTATAGATTTTATTTTGATAGTTAATAGCAAAACGTTTTATTTTGCTATACCTTTTACCCAAGAGTAATATTATTATGCATACTGTATACTTTGTAATTATTTTATTTTTTATTTATGAAATTTTTATTTATGATGTCTGTATTACTTTTTTTAGCCAAATTACTTCAGGGTGGAAAATATGCTTTTAGAGTTTTGGCATATTCAAATGGTAGTGTTCCATCCGCTCCTAGTCCAGAAGTTCTTTTGGAAATACATGGTAGGAACATTTTTAGAAATGTAGTTTAATTTTTATCCTTCAATATTTTTAAAAGTAAGTTCCTTTATTAGAAGTATGAAAATTTCATTGAGTAGGATTTACATTTTCTGAAGATCTCTTGTTCTTTGTGCGAAATATTAATGATTTGTTTATTTAGGTGATTTACAAGACAGAAATCGCAGCAAAGCGATCACGGCTGGTGTTGTGGGTGGTATCCTGTTTTTTATAGCTGCCATTGTCCTATCTGTGTGTGCTGTAAAAATTTGTAATAAAAGAAAAAGAAGAAAAGCTGAAAAAGGTAAATTTATATAACGTTTTTCAAAGGACAACATGTGATGCACAGTCTCTTTTTATTGTTTTAATTTAAACTTCCGCCCTAAGTTTTGTACCCAGGAAAAAAGTTCAATTGATTCTAAAGTTTTTCTTTTCCCTGTGTGAGAAAGGGTACTTCATCCCCCTACACAGGTGGGTAAAGATATTAAAGTGTTCCTTTGATGTTGAAGAAGTGCGAGGCAACTCTTTACATTGTGGCCATATGGTGTTAGTTAACATTGACAAACTTTGCAAAATGAAACAAATCACATGTTGTTTTTTTTAGTTTAGAATGCTATTTATTACAGTATTACTCTTAATATTGGAACTTTCTGTTTTTGGATGATTGTTTTTAGTGACTTCTTTACTATTTTTGAATAAATATTAAATGAATTATGAATTATGATTTTAACTGATAATTTTTTCTTCTATCCTAACATGCAAACTTTTATAAAGTAATGTTTGCTTTTAAAAATATTTATAAAATAAAATAAAACCTTTTTATTCCTCATTATTTTATTTTTATAGAATACCAATATTTATTATTTATTTTTAACGTTTTCAAATAATATTTTTTTTTGTCCTGAAATTCTGTTTTAATATTGTAAGTGTTACCATTTTTGTTGAATTGACAATATCATCATGCACAACTTGGACGATTCTAAATTATAAAAATATGTAGTGTAATTATTATATAAAATTATAAATTTTTTTATATTATTTCTAAGTTTTAAATGATTAATTATTTAAATGATTAAGTATTGTTTTTATATTACATTACAAAATTTTTATGGATCTGAATATTCATCAAGTCTTTTGAATCAGTGTGTAATGACATAAATCGATACTTACGTATAATTTTGTTGACCATTTTTGCCAAATCTGTCAATAAATTTGAAAGTGGTTCAAATTTAAATATTATATCCTTTTTTACATCTTGTTTTTTTTTTGCGATAAGTTATATATATATTTTGTTAATTTTTTATAATCAATTACTACATAAAAATGAATTTGAAAGATACCAAAATTACTCTGATGCAATGTTAACAAAAATGGTCAATAGGATAATATGTGAGCACTCATAAATCATATATATTGACAAAAAATATTAGATGATTATTACTAGTTATAGATGTAAGAAAAGATAATTATAGCAATTGGTAGAAGTAGGAATTTTCTGCAAAAAAAAAAAAATCTTAGCTCTATTTTTTAACTTTTTTTTTTCAAATACAAAATTGTTATACTATTTGATTTTATCAAAAGTCTATTCTAATAATAAGCATGAAAAACATAATTTAGAAATCCTTTTCGAAATCCAAAATTTTCATAAATAAATTCTTAAATTTTGTTGCCCTAAAATATATTGATTCATTATAATGTTACCCCAAAACAAGGAAACAAAAGTATGTTTTGTAATTTTTTGATTAATATTAAAACAATCACTCACATTATTTTATACCCTGTTATTTTAAGCTTAATTAATGTTTCATGTTTACATGTGCAATTTTCTTGAAATGTATAATTGTATGAAACATATCTTTTACAGGGATTTAATTTTATACAAGGTGTATTCAAACAGTTTGGGGAAGAATTGTTACATAGTTAAATAACACAGCTGATTAAGGTATTGTGCTAATACAGATGCAGTGGGAAAAAAATAAGACCTTAGCATCCAAATCATAATAGTTAACTGTGTCTGTGCTTTGACTAATTTGAATCAGTCCTACTGTGAAGAAATGTGTGTGTCTGCGCGAAGAAATTACAAGTTTTGCTTCAAATTATGCTAAACAACTACTGAAACACATGAAATGTCAGCAGGGGGACAATAAAATAGAGAGAACAGGGAAAAATTAAAAACTTTTATCAATCTGGAAAATGCCAGGGTATTTTATTAGCCTTTTAACTGTGAAGTTATTTTGATGATTTGGGAACATGAATAGTCAATTTTTTTTATTGCAAAAATCAAATGTTTAGCACAAAACAAAATATACTTAGTAGTTAAAAATTGATATTTTGAATTACATGCATAGAAATTTTAAGGTTTTTAGCCACTATATATTCGCTTGAGGCGGCTGCCACTTAATGTGGCAGTGGAAAAGTTTGCTCTTAGTGGAGCATTATTTTTGAAAAATTTCAAAAAATAAAATCATTTAATTTTTTTCTAAAAAAATAAATTATCCATATAAAGTTTCAAAGAACTGGACGCCATTTTGCAACAAAAAAAAAATCCCGTGTACTTGGAACATAAACCTCTATCCCTTGAAACCTTCAGTAAAGTGCTGCCATCTATTGTTCTAAATTGTTTCAAAATTAACTTTTGCCCAGATAGATTCAGGTTTGACAAAGAGATGAAGCCGAGATAAACTTCTCCCAATAGTTCGGGTATAACAATGTAATGCACTAAAAAAAAAAATTACCCCAAGTTATACTCTGGCATTACATTTTGGAACACTAGTGCTGTGTCCGAGATTATTTCTGGCATGACTGTTAAAAGGTTAAACACCCAACATATTTTAGGTACCTAAAAGTTCAATATTGTTTCCCAAAAATTTGGTATTGTAATAATATATTTAGAGAAAATTGTTTAATTAGACTCTAATAGGAAGTATGAGTGTTTTGAAATAAATTCTATGCATAAGAATAAGGTATAATTATGTAGTAAATATTCAAATTTATGCACCAATTACAAAAATGTGGGGAAATTGATGAAATCAGTCTAGAAAGACACCCTGGCAATGAAAGTGCATGGCGTGGAAGCAGTAATACAGGACTGATTGTGCTGGATTTCCGGATCTTTTGCTAACCGTGATCCAGAAGTTTCCGGAGATCGAAGGTTCAGATGTTTTAAAAAATCATTGATCACAAAAGTTTCCGCAAATCAAATTTTCAAAGGTGGAGCTTAAAAACACAGTTTATTTTATTTGTAAGGGAGAGCCAGATGCTTTATAAAGCTTATATTAAAGATTAATATTCATTTTTTATCAGTAAATAGTTATTATAATCATAAACTCAAGAAAAAAAGACATATTCGTAAATTTCAATTACTTCTCCAGGTTGACATAGGTACTTGTAAATGGTATAGGTATGTGTAAAATTTTAAATATATTTTAAGTAAACTAAAAAATATTGAGAAAAAAGAAAAAACCTTGTTTAAATTTTTTTTTTAATTTTTCGATTTAAACTTTTTTTTACTCAAGAAATTTTTTGGAATTTTGACTTGGGCTCACAATACCCCTGGTAATAGACAAGTTTTTGTTTTTTAGTAGTTCAAACTGTTTAGAGATAGAAAGAAAGATGTCAAAGATATGTTTCAAACGATACAAAAAGAAGTTGCACAACTGATGTCCCAAATCTATTGCAGCTTATGGTGATTACTTTGAGTTTCAGTTAAAGTATTTTGTTTGTTTCTCATTTTTTTTACTTCATGACACTATTCACTGAATTTTTTGAATTCACCTTGTATTAAAAAATAAGAAGCATTTTAGCGAGTGAATTGTCCAGTGTATCTGCTTTACAGCAAGTAACCAAATAATCCTTTGTCAAGCTCTTCTTTAGTGAATGTCATTGATTTTAAGTGGGTTTATTATTTGACTTAGTTTCTTTTACAAAGTGTACTAACGTTTATATTTTTCCTCTCCTGATCTCCAAACAGCATACATGATGGTGGCATGTCCAACAATGGCAGATGCGAGAAATGGAGGACACTCCCATGGTGGTAGTCCAGTGCCGCTAAAAAAGTGAGAGTTGAGTTTTTATACAATTGTTAAATCTTAAAACTATTCATGTATTTTTTTTTAAAAAGAACATTTAATATTCTGGCTGCCTACTTAAAAAGGTAAACTTAATAGTTGTCCTATATGTAATGGCCATAAATGCTTGCAAAATGGTGAATGTTTGTTAGTGAACAATTTTAATTACATTTATAAATCACACCTCTTAAGAACCCATAAAAACATATGCAATTAATTGTTTTATGTAAAGTCATCCTAGTTAGTCAGCTAGTAAACTGAAATTTTGAACTGGTTTAATGATATGTGAGATTATCTGCAACATAAGTTAACAACAACATAACTGGCAGTTTGGACTAACTAAAATGCCAATAAGGTTGGTTGTAGTTGGCTTGCCAATACTTTAACAACATAGAATTAAATACTTAGCTATCTTACGGAACATTCTGATTGTGATACTAATTGCTAAAATTTAACTTAAGCGCTGCTAGATGTGTCTATTCATATACTATTAAAGATATTTAAATACAGATATGCACATCTAAATACAGGTTACGAGTTTAAATATTGTTCCATATTAGTCTTATTCATAATTAACTAGATTATGAATAAGACTGATATGGAACAATCTGATTATACAGCTTATACAACATGTTAAAACTTATTTTTAGTGCGGATATTTTGTACACCTAGATATGGAGTAAAAATATCTAGATGATTATTCATAACTAACTATAAAATTAGAGCTAAACTCAGTGGGGTGTCAGCTTATGAAGAGCTCAGGCCTACTGTGCCCATCCCAGTTTTCTTGACTTTGTGCTCCAGTGCAGGAGCAGTCGTTCCAGTTGGGTGGTCCGCCGGATGCTAAACCATCTGTGTTTAGTCCTCAAGGTACTTGGTACTCATTTTATCTACCAAGGGATGAAAAGCTGAGTCAACCGTGTCTGCCTTGAGTTAACCCGGTCTGAGAATAGAACCTCAGACCTGTGGCATGAGAGTGTAAAGTGCTACCAATCAACCACCTGGCATCTTAATAATTAACAATGCAATTTTAATTTCGATTACATATTAATTATGACACAGTTCATACAGCATGCTAAAATTTGATTCTTATGTAAAATTATTGCAGCACACCTTTTTGGGATATAAAGAGCTGTAGATATTAATTACAGATTTCAAGAATTAATTAGACTATAAATAAATTTGACGTGAGAACATTCTAATTACAATGCAGTTCATACAGCATGCTAAAACTTATTCTTAGTACTGATTTGATAGTACATTTTAATATAGGTTACAAAATGGAAATTCAAAATGGCCATTTCATGTAGAACAACACATTTTCTTACTAGCAAAACTTTTAAATCATAAATCGCAATCTCTTTCATAGATTATTCTCTAAATCTTATTTATTTACTATTAAAACATTTTGTTATTTATTGAATATTTAAGTCCATAGAAGTGTTTGTTATAAATTATGTTTATTTAATTTTGTTTTTAAGTTTTCCTTATTTCTATATGGAACAAGGGTTTAACTTAATTGCTTTGTTGATTGGTACTGCCTAATTTTTTTCACAAAAAAGTTTTTTGTCTGAGCACCTAATTTTTTATTACATATTTTTTTATTTTATTGTCTGGAATTTTAACTTAAATTTTTTCCTTCCATCCAACTGGATCCCATGTCATCAAAGGAGAAAAAAAGGTGATCCGATTTTTTCATTTTTTAATTTGTAAATCTTGGTGTAGTCTTCTTTAATTGTCCTGCCCCTTCTTGTGCATATGAAATTGTCATTTTTCACATTTTGATGCACAATTCGTCTTAAGTTTTTGTTTTTTTCTTGTGTAGCATGTTTAGTTTTTAAATTTATTTTGCAATCAAAAAAACCATTTAAATATAAGTTTTCACATAGTAAGTTCTGATGGCTTAGATCAGTGTTTTAAATGTTTTATAAACATGGCTACTACTTGTTTTTTTATATATATATATTATTTGTTGCTAGACATAATTTTTTATGGATTTCCATGTGTTTTTTATTAATTGGTTACATACAGTGTTGGCCTAATTATTAGAAAAATTTACTATATGTTTATATAAAAATAATTTAGGGACTTACAGAACACTATATTCTACTGATCAAATTAATAAAAATCAAAATAGTTTAGATGAGAAAAAAACAAATTTATTAATTAATTTGTTTTTCACTGTTTGTGGTGGTGTATTTCTAATTTATCTGTAATATTCTTTGTGACTAATATCGGAATTGGTTTTACTTATACTGAATTAATGAATGTTGTACAGTATTTTGATTTATGATACATTTTTGCTTTTTTTAAGTTGTTTAATTGTTTTAATAGTTTGGCCAATACTGTATTTAATCTTATATTTTAAGTATCATTGATTCAAATTTGTTATAATATAATTAGTTGCTTAGTAGGATATTACCAAATGTTGAACCATAGTTTTCAGACACACACAGTTAAGGTAACGTTAAAGCTGACATTTTCTGTTTGACTGTTAATACACAATCTCAGTCTTATAATTTTTGAATAAGAATAAAAGAAATGAATGCAGAATTTCATCCACACTTTTTTTTAATTGTGCGCGATATGTAGGATGCATATTTTGTTGTTTAAAATTCAATTTTATATTTTGTATTGCCTATTAACATACAAAATTTTGAATAAATATAAATTTTTTAACTAAGAGATTTGTAAGTTTTGAAATAGTTTTCCAATTATTACACATTTTGCATTATTATAGGTTGCATACAGTTTACTGATATTTTTTAAATTTAAACAAATTGTTTATTTTGACTTAAACGTTACTTTATCACGATTTCCAGTTTTGATAAAGAGATTTAAAATAGGAAATATAATGATGTTGTCCAAATGTATTATTTACGCAGAAAAAATTTTCTGTGTAAACCTTCTCAATTGAGCAGAATGATCTCAATTTTTTTGTTGAGTTGACACAACTTTTTTACAATAATGAATTTGATCTTGAAATCTGTGTATGTATTGAATAAGTCAATGCTGTTGTACTGATAATTAGATTGTGGAGAAAAAAAATTATCTTAGTGAAATTAATGAAATTTTTTAACAGCATTATGCAAAAACCAGAGATATTCCTTATTTTATAACAGTTTCATGCTTCCTTCTTTTCTATTTAATAAGCGTCTATAAAAAAGGTACCATATCACTTATTTTCAGGGGTTGTTTTCAGGCAAAAAGACTAACAAAATATAATAATCTCAAGAGTCTTAATAATAACAAGAAAACACTTTCTTGAGTATTTGTGATTATGTAAATTAGAGCTTGCTGTCTTAAAATTATTTGATAGCAATTTCATAATTAAGTTGCAAAGCTTAAAGAAAAATAAAACAATCATTACACTGCATTTACCTATTAACTATATGCACACAAATTTTTGTCAAGTCAAAGTTTTTCCAGAACTTAATTCTTGTGTATTGAATTGTATTTAAAAAATGAAAATGGCAAAATAATGATGTATCTTAAAATTGATTTACTAAACCTGAAATTACCCATTAAATTTATTTTTTTCCACATTATTTCAATCCAAGTAGTGTCAATTAGACATTAAATTGATTGGTTCCCCATTACTCCGACAAGTTTCCACTAGACATGAAATTAGCTATTAAATATATTGGCTCGAAGTTGCTAAATTTATTGGTTTAATATTATTTTGATACGAGTTTCCACTAAACAGGAAATAACACATTAAATTTTTTGGTTCCATATTGCTTTGGCACTAGCATCCGCTAGACATGAAATAACCCATTGAATTGATTGGTTGGATATTTTACTTGAATAAATTTATTAGAATCCAATTTTTTTATACCTGATTTTTCTATTATTGCAAGTATAGTTTGTTGGGTTTTATATTATAATTTAAAAACTTGTTATCTATATCTTCAGAAGGACATAGTTAATTTTTTTTTATAATTAAAAACTCAGAGCATACAAAATAATAATCTTTACCTCATTAGATTAAGTATTTATATTTACCATACCATTTTTAGGTCATATATGGTTATGAAGAAATGGTACTCAAACGCATGGTGTACCTAGTGTCATGTTTAATCACTATGCATGCATTAAAAAACATAACACCTTAAATAACTTTCAACTGAATGGCCAGATTTTATCATGATTTGAGGGGACAAACCGAAGTTAACTAAATTTGGTCTAACACAAAAATTTACCTATCTTGAATAAACAGACTTTTGCTTAATGAGTTCAAATTAAAAAATCTTAAAAAATAGGGTGCTCATAATCTGGAAAATGTAATTTGGATCAGTCTGTGCTGATAGTTTCCTACAAATAGTGTTACAATTGTTTCTTCAATCATTTCTGTACAACAAATTACTGAAATTGCTAATTTTTTGTCGATAATTTTATAAAATTAGTTTTATCGTCTGATTGAAAAAAATTTTAATATTGTGAACAACATGGCCTGAAAGTTTTTAAGACTACATTGTTTTTTTATGCTGAAATACAAAATAAAATTATTATATATTCTTTGAGAGATTCTAAATTCTGATCAATAAAAAATAATGTCTTTTAAATTTCTTTCAATTGAAAATATAAACTGTAGAAAACACATTTTCTAGATTATGAAACTTTTCCACATTTTGTGTATATTAATTATAAAATCCAATTTAAATTTTTAATTAATTACAATACTTTTTGTTAGTGTTTAATTAGTTTACTGTTTTAATTAACATTTAAAATGAGAAAATTTATACAGTTTAAAATTGAATGAAATTTCTTTTAACTTAAATTTTAAACTGCTGAAAACACATTTTCCAGATTATTCAACCTTTCATATATCGAGTTATACAATTCTGAATCCAGTTTCTATAATTATAAATTTTTTTCAAAAAGAATATGTCATTTCTTCAAGTCCAATAAAATAATTTATTTAAAAGTTAGCACTAATTATCCAGCACATGTTTAAAGAGCATTTCAAACCATAAAAACTTACATCTTAATAAGTAAAACTGAACTATTTTAACAAAGATATTTATACAAGCTATGTGTAAAGTATCCCAATTCCATTATAATATAATTTTCTTAATTTTCTAAACTTGTGTAATGAGTCAACATGTTGGATTTTTTGTTTGGTTTAAAAAATACTTAAGTTTTAAAAATTTGTCAAAAAGAAATAGTTTATTCAATTTACATTAAAATATTGCAATAATGTTGAAAATCAAATTTTATTATTTTTTTAGTGCATCCCACATTAGTAAGTAATTAAATTTTAAAAATTTGAGTTATTAAGTCTATTTAATATTGAATTTTATGTCACTGTTCCTGAATGTTTTTACTGTATAGCTTACTTAGAAAACATTATACTAATCATGATTTGAAGAAATAAAATAAATTTATATTGAATATAAAACATATGTATACTTTGTATGGAGATATGTATTCCCAAAACTACATTTAAATTATATTTTTATTAAACTTCAATTAACATAATTATATTTTAATTAAACTTTTCATATTATCCACTAGTCATTAAAGTTAGGGATTTACCTCTTTTAAATTTTTATTCAAAGGATAAAAAACGTTATGACGAATAAAATTATTCTATAGTTTTGGGAATCCCATATCCCAGTTCAAATTAAAATAATGAATAAAATTTTCCGTGAAAAGAACAATAAAGATTTTCTAATTTGAATTCGAAGTTTGACGAATGTTTTTAAAACTATATCTTGTACATAGCATCTTTTAAGAAATCCCATAGATTTCTGTAATTTGTTTAAGAAATGCTGGATAAAAAATTTATTAAATCTCATAGATTTAATGTCTAATAATAATATTACTTCCTTTTGAAATATAACTATCGAAGTATAAAGTTTATAGTAAATTTTAAATTATAAATTTAATAATATCTTAAAGAGTTATTTTTTGTGAATGAATAAAAAAAATTTAAAAGTCTTTCTAAAACAATTAAAATATATTTACTGACAAAAATCTAATAAATTATTACTTTTCTAACAAAAGTGATAAATTTTAAATATCAAATAGAAAAACTCAACATTTAAGATTTGTTTTTTTTTCTTCCTTATAATTAAAATGACATTTCAACTGTATAAAATAACTTTCCATATTGTTTTAAATCTGCAATCTTGTAGTATAAAGTTATTTATCGACACCTTTGGTAGATAAGTTTTTAAGTATATTTCTTTCATGTGTATCAGCCTTCAAAAAAAACTCTCCTGCTTAATACTCAATGTTACAAATTATAAAAAAAAAGTTATTGGTCTGAAGGATCAGTAAGCATCATTATGTACTGGCCCACAAACAATATCGCTTTTCCAATCCAAATTAAGTTTATTTGAACAGTGTACTTATAATTATATTTGTGCTACATGATGACAATACATTTTTTAGTTAATTTTGAATAGAACTTGATCAATTATAGCTAATTTGGTCTTATACAAAAATATAAATGTAAAAAATTGAAGCCATTATCCAAATAAAATTCAGAATAATAAACATCAATAATAACCAATATTGCATACTGTTCAATATATTTTACTATTTTCCAAACTAAACTCTAGCCATTGTAGTTTGTCTGCCACCAATTTTGAAAAGAAGGTGCTCCCAGTTCTTTAAATAGCATTTTGTATCTTAAAATTAAATAATTCCGTTATATATAATATTAAGGCTCAAAACTAAAAAAAATTAACTAAGACATGTCCCAGAAATGTGACGTCAAATTAACCCATTGTACCATGATTTTAATTATACCATTTCCACCAGAGGAGCTTGTTGTTGTGGCAGGTTAGGGTCCCACAGACCAGTGGTTATTATTTTATAGTGTTCCAAAGGAGAATTTGCTGGTCTCTGACCCATTGACCATTTAGAATGCTGATAAAGAAATTTTAAGAAACTGCAGTCACTAATATATATTAATACTTTACATATTTATGTTATTCTATTTTCTTGTTGTTATTCTTCTGTGTGCTTAATTTACTTTCTTTTCTTTTTTTTCTGTGCAAAATAGCAATTGAGGAAGCTTGCACTATAGGTAAGATAACATACCGATACCTACATTAGTGGATAAAGCATTTTATATTATCTGCAATGCTTGTAGATTAGAAAATATCTGTTTAGCAGAGCCATACAAAATAATTAACTAGTTCTTATTGCATATGTGTCAGTTTTTCGAAATAAATACTTACAAAAAGGTTTTGAAATAAAACAATGCCTTGATTTAATTTGTTTGATTTCAAAATTACAAATTTTTTAAAAGAAATATAAAGCCCAATTTTAATTACATAAAACAAAAAATCTCAGCATTCACGACAATATTCTATATCACAAAACAGTTATAATTATTTAAAATACAAAAGTTGAGAGTACTACACATCAACAAAAAAAAATTACTTTTATAATATATAAAAGTTCAATGTCTCAACACCCAGTATTATATCACAAAATTAATATCATGAACATAATTATAAGAGTTTTAGAAGCTTTGCAAATCAAATAACAAAGTGAAATATGCTTCTTAAATTCACAATATACATAATTTTTGATAGTAGATATCATTACTTACTGCTTGACTATTGCTAAGGAACAACTGATTTATGGAAAGTAGCATTCTTGAGAGCGACCAATAACCGTAAAATCAAGTGTAAAGGGCGTGATAGAGCATAGATAGACCGTTATCTGTATAAACTGCAGTGCACACAATTTCTTCCTTCATTCGAAAATTCATAATGTTATTTGACCAAAATAGCACCATAGGTTGCTGAATTTATTTCAGTAAAATTCAGTATGCTGTTGCAATAAAGTGCAAAATATTATCAAGATATCATTTGAGTTCTTACAATCGTAGACGACAAGGAGCAGGTCAAGATGTCACTGTTACCACAGTAATGGGAGTGTCATCTCACGATTAAAAAAAACAACCTTGCAGGTGGAAATGATATGTGATAGCATGCCGTGGTCGTTGTAGGAGCACCACACCTCAAGAGTAACCTAGGCAGATAGTTGCAGACCTTGCAGCCACTACCGGTATACATGTTTCTCTTAGAACCATCTCACAGTGACAAAATCAAGTTTGTTTACATGTACGGAAACCTGCTGGATGGATCCCTCCCTAACTGAGACGCCATTGTTGAGCAAGATAATGTTGGTGAAAGGAACGTATTGTTTAGGGTCACCAGCAGTAGTCCAGAGTGATGTTCTTCGGCGATTCCTAATTCACTATGAGAAGTGATACTGGCTACCAGATAGTGTGGAGAGAAAGGTGAACATGTTATGCACAACAATAAGTTCATGAAGATAATCAGTTCTGCCCAGGCCCGTCGGTAACGGCAGGCATCAAAGGCAATGGCTAAACATCGCTCCACATGTTTGAGTGAGGTAATGTTACATCCCAGTGTAATTGCAGAGAGATTATTCTGGGTCATGTTTATCTTTTTAGAGTTATGTTAAGTCCAGACTTTTCTGTTTATGAACGACAATGTGCGGCCACACAAGTGCGCTGAGGTAGAGGATGCACTAGAAAGTAAAGATATTGACGGTATGCAATAACCTGTGTGCTCCTAAGTCTGAAATCTTGTAGAGTATGTATAGGATGTCTTTGGCAGACATGTTTCACAAAGAACATGCTCTGCAAGAACCGTGCAAGAGTTGAAAACCGCATTGCAAGAGGATTAGGAAAATACCCCACAAGGATTCTTTGATAGTTAGACAGTGTGAATTACAGCTTCAAACTGTGCATTAGTGTCCGAGGTAATCTCACATCTTACTGAGGTAATCATTTCTGTTTTATTTTGGCAAGAAGACCCATTCTTCCTGGCTGTTAGGAAATCGTCCAATGAGCATCTTTTTTATTTTTAATTGCATTATTGATATGACGATATATGAACTATTTTGCATAATAATAAATGCACATGGTCTCTACTAAATATATGCTTAGTTTCAGTTTATCAATCAACGTCTATTATTAATTATTCTGAAAAATGTAGCTGTTCCTTAGCAATTGTCAAGTAGTGTAATTACAAAATTTAAAATTCATAATTTTAGAAGTCATTAAAATACATGCTTAATTTTTAATTAAAAACCATAATGTTTTCTTTAATAAGTATAATGGAAATTACAAATCAAGGAAGCTTTTAGTTAATAATGCTAATTAAATACTAAAGTATATGGTGTTTATTTGGAATTATTGACTAAATGCTTTGTACTTTTCAATTAAACTTCCTAAAACTTCTTTTGCCCAATTAAACTATTTTTTATGATAATAAGTTTAAAAAATTGTGATGATAATATTTAATTTCATCCATACTTATAATGTATGGACAAAATTTTGTCAAACATTTACTAAACCAAAACAGTTATTCAAAATGGTAATATATTGATCTATTTGTTTGACATTCTTTTATCCACAACCTATTTTTTCTACGTTTAGAAAAATTATTAAATCTTATTTTTATTTATTTATTTATTTTTCGTTGAAAAAAAACTAATATGATTACTTTTTTATCTTTTAATTCCTATGTAAAATCAAGATAACAAACAATTACTTTCTTCTACAACAAACTGATTTTTCTTCTTTTTACAACAGAAAAAAAAAGTTCTGTAGCATAATTTAGAGTAAGAATCTAAATAATTAAAATATTTAAACATCTAAAATGTAATTTTGTTCAAACTTTCTGTCACTGTTAAACGAGAGAAGTTTCATATTTTTGTAGGGGCAATACCTAAACTTTAAAATTTTGCTGTGCATATATTTTTTATTTATTTATTCATTAATTTGCTTTGATATAATAAATTGCTCTAAAATTCGCAATATTTTTTCAAATTTAATTTGCGTGTTGTATTTGCATTATCTATTTATATTTGTAATAATTTAGCACTTTCTTAGTTTAACATGAAATAAAATTATATTTATTTCACAGATGGACTAATTCAATGCAATTACTGTTATTTTTCAGATACAAGAAAAGCAGAATATCAAGTATAACAATACAGAATTTTAGAGTTATCTGCAGACAATAAATCATTTTAGGCATAGCCTGGAACCAATCTCTTCCTGAGAGGGTGTCTACACTCCACCAGGAAGAACTAAGCTCCAAAATCAGTGCTGGAAGATTGTCTCAGCGGTGTTGGAGAAAACAAAATGGCATTTATTACATTTTCAGCTTCTTCGAACGTAATAGAGCCATTTGGCAATGGCTTAGCTACCATCTTGGGAACATATTTTAGAGATGAGAAGCTGAAGATAAATTATGCCCACCTCCCACAACATTTTAATTCCGTCCAGTCTCTCCATAAAATAGGAAACTAAAGCCTATATAAAGAGAATAGGACTGACCATGCACCCTCTTGACCCACCTCATACACTTAGCCATTGTGAAATATTCTTCATGAATAATTACTTTTATGCACTAATATGGCCTTCAGCTGTCACAAGTCAATGCAGCAGACTAACTAAATTTGCCACATTCGGAATTACAATGTATTTATTTTTGAAAGGAAAAAAAATGTAAAATATTCTTCATGAATAATTACTTTAGATGCCACTTGAAATTAAATGCCATTGTGAAACATTCTTCATGAATAATTACTTTTGTGCACTAATATGGCCTTCAGCTGTCACAAGTAAATGCAGCAGACTAACTAAATTTGCCAGAATCTGAATTTCAATACACTTATTTTTAAAAAGAAAACTACTATTTGCATTCGATGTGCATAGTACTGTTGATCAAAAAATTATAACCAAGCTCAAAACTTTTTGTCACATGGAATGGTCCAAAATTAAAAAGCATGCTGCAAGTGTCCTGTTTCTTTTTCCTACATAAAGTACAAATGTGCTATCTAGAACAATGTTCTAATGCGGCAAAAAAATTTTAATATATGGTTCGATTTCAACCTATGGAAGATTTGTTTTGAATTTCTCATTCTTACCTTTATAAAGTCGATTCCATTGCAAAATGCAACTTACTTTTCTGCAACTAGCATTAAGATTAAGCAAGAGTTATTCTAGTTTAATGAGATAAACTTGTGTATATTCTGTTTGTATTTATTTTGAGTATTCCTGACTAATAGATCGAATAGTGCACTAAATTCCAATTTTATCTTAAGATATCTGCATTTATTACAAAGACGGACTTTTTTTGCTACTTCAATGGCAATAGCATTCCAAGAAAGAAGATAATCCAACATAATTCTTATCTACGTTTCTTTTACTACTTCAATGGCAAAAGCATTCCAAGAAAAAATTCCAACATATTTCTTATCTACATTTCTTTTACTACTTCAATGGCAATAGCATTCCAAGAAAACAAATATTCCAACATATTATCAAAACATGCATCAACTCAGAACTCAGGGAAAGAAGCACTTGGAACTATTTAAATTTGCAATGAAATGTGCGCTCCACATTTTCATGTCTATTTACGCTAATGACCAAAATTGCTGCTTGATATTTCTGAGAATAAATTAGCTCTTTTGTGATTAGCCGTGATTAAACCTTGTGCTGATTCTTTCCTTTCTCATTTAATTATTTATATTTTTCGAAAAGTAAAGGAAAACGAACTTAGTTACTAGAAATAACTTAATCACTATAATTTATGTAGTGGAAATGGTCTCAATTTGTTGAGTTATCGAATAAATTTGTCATTGCAAAGTTTGAAATAATTTGCAACTGTGATAATATTGCAAAAAGAAATAAAAACATACATTATTACTTTTCAAATGGAGTAAATGTTTTTTGGTAACAAAGAAAAGTGTTTTGTAATGCACACAGCTGTATGTTTGCACTTAGTCCAAAATTGTTCTTGTAATGAAGAATCTATAATTACGGAACTTGTGTCTGGTTATTTTCTTTTTCTTCACTTGAAATGATTCTTCAGCACACTTTTAAGTGTGATTAAAATGCTATGTCTTGGTGCTTGCAGAACAACTAAACTTTGCTTTACCTCCATATCATTCTGTAAGAACACATTTGAATTTTATGAGTCATCATTTGTTAGTCGTTTTGGAACATCTGTGTGAAAAAATGCAATGGAGTCTGCTATTTGCCTTTGGGAATTGTAAATTTTAATCATTCCGAACAATACGAGCGTCCAGCGGACATCCTGAGCATTTTAACCCGGTGTGTATATTATATTTGTTGCTGAAAGCGATTGATTGTTCAAAACTTTCAGGACCACACATTGAAAAAAGTTTTTTTTCTCAGTGTCTCACTGCCTTACACGTGCCAAAAGCACCTTGTGCTTCGATTTCTCCGCAGTTTTCGGTGCTGGTGATGTACTATACAAATATATACCCGACGGAACTCTCGGAATGCAACGAGCGTCCCGGGGTCTTGCTCTCGGACAAGACAGAGCAATAACGGATGCATTGCTCAATGAAAAAACAAAACAAAACAGAAACACAAATAATAAAAAAAAAGTTTAAAAAAATATATTGTTGAATGCAACCAAAGTTAGCTTGTTTGTATATTCTTGGAGAGGAACTCTGGTTAGATTGTTCATTAACACAATGTAAAGTTAGATCAATACTGTTTGAAGTGTTTTAGGTAATGAAATCAGCGCTTGTATAAAATTTTAAAAAATGATTACATTTGTTTTCTCTCTTTATCACACAATTAAATGAAACTGGTTTAGATTTAATGTGTGTTTTATGTTAACAATATTTCACTTGGACTTATACAGGGAGGCTAACTGTTACAGATTTTCCATACTTTTTTGGGGATTACGAAAGGCTATAAAAATCTCTGACAGAATCCAGTTTCCTGATTTGTTAAATGACTTATTATTTTCAAGATATATTTTTCTTTTAAAAGTTGTGAATGACTTTGTTTTTATTTATTTATTTTTTTATTTGATGGTAAACACTATATTTTAAAGCATAAAAGTTACTATTTATTTATCCATCTATCATTGTAACTTAAAATAACAATAAAATAATTAATTTTATGATTATTAAAAGTACTTTAGAAAATTATCTTTGTTAGTATGGTAAAGCATTGCTATGTGAAGTGCTACTGGAAGCACAATTATTTCTTTTACTATGGAAAAACACTGCTACTAGTTGGCTTCCCTGAACTGTTCAAAGTATTGAAAAGTTATTTTTATCATGCTATCAGCCTATTCTTTTCTATTACCTTTTTCATAACTAAACTTACAAACAAACATTGGTTGAAAAGTATTTAAATACTGATATTTCTTGTTCAATGTATGAAAACATTTTAGAAAAATGTCAAAATCTTAAAAATAAATATGCTTGCTCAAATATATTTTAATTACAAAAGAAGTGAGTTATACAATCAATACTAATAAGCAGAGCCCAGATTTTGATAACCTAATAAATTCTCATAGACCGTAAAAATAACAAAAAATTCTCTTAAAATATCATTAAAATAAAAAAAATCTCTTTGTAATTAAAAAGTGTTTTAGATTTTCAATGTAACAAACATCAATGTAGTTTTTGTGCAGTGTGGATTCACCGGGCAGAAGATGACAAGTGTGTCATTATAAAAACAAAGGCAATTTAGAATTCGGTTTTCTGAAGGATTATATTTTAAGCTGTATTGTATTAAATAGTATAATTAAAATGTGTGAAAGTTGTAATAATGAGTTAGTACTTCTTAAAATTTCTCAACATTAAAACATTTCTTGAAAAAGGTTTAATCTTACTGAATTATGTTTAATACATTTTAAGTTTATTCAATGCAAATTACAGTTTCCTTTCATTTTACTATTAATTCTTGATAACTACTAAAATAGGTAACAAACAATTAAAGAAAACAAGACGTACTCACCATCTCTCCTCCTTTCTAGCACACAACTAATTGCATCTCCTTCAGACCTCCCTGGGTTGTTGTGCCCAAGGAAACAACCAACCCCAAGTTCGCCAAATCCCTAAGCTCTGGCACTCAGATATGCCTTACCTTGGCACCACTTCACTAGAATGCAGAAAATTCCCTAATGGAGCAAAAAGGTTCAAAAATGCAAACATCATTAAAATCTGGGCCTTCTTAATAAGCTGATGCACAAAATAGTTCAACGTAAAATATAATACCTAAGTTTATTGCATAATATTTCTCTTTTGTAATCATAGCTGTAATGTTATTTTTTTGGTTGTGAAGGCTGTTAGCATTTTATATTGAGTTAAAAATAGAATGACTTATAAGGTATCTAATTTCAAACAAATTAATCCACCCTTACATTTTTTTATCATTAATACTTATCTATTGCTCAATTAGCATAGTTAATTAGTGAAATATAGCTCATATTTTATCATTAAATCAAAATTTTGACTATTTATACACTTAGCTTTACAGCACAAAACTAATTATTCATTTTGAATGGAGCAGTAACAGCTGAACTAGTATGCAGCTCATAAAGATTTTTTTAACCAAAAATAATGAAAAAATGGTTTAAGATAGATATTCTGATAATAAAAATAGTAGTTTTTCTTTATTAGGGAAGAGAGGAATGTTTTATTTTTTGTGTTAATATTTGTTATTTAAAAAAAAATTTGGAACATATTCAACAAATATTGTGATGAGAAAGAACATTTTAGTACTTATTCTAAGCTCAATTTATATACAATTCTTAAAAATTTATAATAAAAAGACAAACCAATGATTTTCTGATATGCTATTTTATAGATATACTAATTTTAATTATCTTACGAGTAATTATAATTTTTAAGTTTGACTTACAAATTTCAATGTTTTTTTTGTAAAATGAGGACTCTAATATTTTCCCTATAAATAACTTATCACATCTATTTAAACATAACTTATAAATGAATTTATTAATCCTCATCTTGGTCATAAAAATTATTTAGGTAAATAATTTGTATGGCTTTATAAATATTTAATCTGATTTCAGAGGGTATAAATATTTGATCTCATATATAGCTCAAATAAAATCGTCATATAATTTATATTTTGTTATGAATCAGAACTTATTCATGTCTGTTAGTTTTCAACACGTCTGTTAGTTTTCAATGCTAATAATTCGTGGCACTTTTAATTTTCAGATAAACACTAAAAATGCTTGAAAGCTAAAATATCAAATCTATCATCCTACTGTCATTTTTTTTATGTTATAATAACTTAAAAGACTGAAATAAATTTTTAAATTAATTCCTCAATTTTGTCTTATTTATTTATTTTTGTAATAGAAAAATAAAATGGATTTTCTAGGTATGAAAAAATTAAGAATAAAATAAAGTAATTGCAATATGCAAGAATTTATCTAAATCTAACATTAAAAATATGCAATTATTTTTAAGCACAAACTCAGGAGAAGCAGGACTAACGATAATTATGTGTTTATAATTTAAAAATAAACTAATCATCCTAACTATATGTTTTAAAAAAGATACAGTAGTTTCTATTTTTAAATTAACAATCCTAGAACTCAAAATATGAAATTTGGTGTTCACTGTAAAGTTGACATGATTTAAATGTTTTTTTTTTCTTCTTTTCTTTTGAATAACTTAAATAGCCTAACCTTTAGCGACATTTAAGAACCTGTTGAAAGATAATATACATACACCTTCTTAATGTTATTGCATATATCATTTTCACCAAGAGCTAAAAATTAATAAGCTTAAAAATAAATAAATTGGAATCAGATTTTTAAAATAACATAACTTATTTCTTTACTTTTTAGCGTGTTTACAAAACCTTTTCTTCCAACCTGTTAAATTTGTATTTTTGTTTAAGTTTTTCAAATTTGAGTAAATGAATACAAATAATCGACTGAAACTAAATATATTCCTTAAATTTTTTTTATAATTGATTAAATAAATTATACATAAAATTGTGTATAATTTCAAACTACAAATTTCATTTTAAAGTTTATCTGATAATATTCCAAGATGTATCTAGTGTGTGATAAAATGTGTAGAGTATAGAAAATTGCAAGCAAGTAAGCATTAAATTTGTTTGATCTGAAGCAGGTATTCATGTATTGCATAGAGATAAGAAAAAAATAAGCTTTTAGTGCTTTTCTTTGCTTTAGTTTCATTCCTTGGTGTGATAAAAGAGAAAACATTTAAACTCTGCAAGTTTTTCCGGTTAAATGTAGAAAACGAAACTTTTATAGTTCATGTTATTGTACTTTTGGGAGGGTATTTTTATTTAAAAGTATTTTGCTAGATTGATTGTGTTAAAAGCTTGTTTTCTACTTCTCTGAAAACTTATGACGCACATTTTGTTAAATTTCTTTACACTGTGGGACACTAAGCATCCATGTCATGTAATTCTTTGTGTTTCCAACTTATCTCTCTGAATTATTTTTGTTAAGACAGTTATTATAGATTTGATAAGAACAGGCATTGAGGTAAATGGGTAAAAGGGACTTCATTTGAATAGTGGATCAAATCCCTCTTACTTTATTTTAAGATAAATATGATTATGATATATGATTTAAAATAAGATAAAAATTATTTGTATAAACATAAAAATATAAACATAAAAAATTTAAACGTAATTTCATTTATTAAAAAATTCCTTTAGAAATAAGACTAATATATATATATATANTTGATTTTGAGGTATTTATTTGCACCCTTTTCTATATATATATATATATATTTGGGCTACATAAATAGAAATTTTTTTACATTCTAAATGCATTGACAATTATTTGCATTGTTTTTGTTTATTTAATTCATTTTTTTTTTTAAATTTTCTTTTTGTAGATGTATTTTTTTTTATTCATTTGAAGAGTGAAAATGATTATTAGATTTCATTTTAAATTAATAAAAGTCAATATTGTTGTTTATTGATTGACCTTAATTTCAGTTCATATTTTGTTTTCAGTAATATTTAAAGCTGCAAGTATGATCATCATTTTCAGAAAACTGCGAGATTTGTTAAAAAATGAAACAAGTTAAGAAATATAATATAAATAATAAAAATATATTACTTTAGGAAATTAGAACAATTTATTTTGTTAGAACAAGTCTATAAGCAATTATTTTATATTTACTAATCTATTACAGAGTTAACTTGATTAAAAAAATTACTTATCACTGAAAATACATTATTTCTGCACACTAAAGTATAAAATAATTTAAGGAACTGGAAAAAAAATTTAATTGAAAAGTTGGTAGATCATACCTATTAACAACTGTTTTACGTTTGCAAAGCTATTCCACAAAGTTAATAAGATTTAAACTATAGTTTTTGGTTGAAAAAAATGTCACATAGAGTTTTAGTAAAAACATTTTAAAAGAACTATGTTTTTAAATTGATTGTCATATATGTATCTTTAATTTTATCAATTATTTTTGCAGTTTTGTTCATTTCTTTTTAATCAATATTTAAGCTGAAGCTTTAAGAGAAATATTTACTTTTATCAATGTTGAAGAAAATATTTTTTAATAATTATTTGTGGATTTTTATGATTTTATAATTTTTTTTAAAATTTTAAATAGCTGATTTCATGACAGAATGTTTAATGTCCTACAGGATGTTTTAGCCCTTAGTAGAACACATGTCTGTATAAATGCATATTTAAAGAAGGGTTTTTCTTATTGTTCTTCATTTCTGATTTTGCCAACAAAACTGGAATTTTCCTATATATTCCACTCTTGTTATTAAATTTGTTCTTTCCTTTTTCTTGTAACTTACTGTTATTATTATGAAAATGATAAAAATATACTTTGTTGAATTTTAACATATTTCTATGAACATATGTGTATATGCGATATTGAGTAGATCTATGATCAAAATTGACTACATACACAGATATACTCTATTTTACGACAACAAAAGTGTTAACTAGTTAAATGACTATGGTTTTTACTATAAAATTTACTTACTTGAAACTGACAGAAACCTATTTTTGTCCCATTTTTGTTAAATCTTAATTTATAATACCGAATTGATATTCATAGAGCAGGCTAAATATGTGATTTTTCTAAATTATGCAAGTTTAAAAGTTCCCTTGGAATTGATGTTCTTGAAGGGCTTTTTATGTTTCAAATACAATTACAGCATAACTTGAGATTTGTTTATGTATAGTAAGCTCCCAATTACCCAGTTCTTGATTATCTGGATTTGTCTATATATAGTAAGCTCCCAATTACCCAGTTCCTGATTATCTGGACTGGCAAAAAAAATTAGTATAGGATGAGCGATATTGTTTGTAGATATTGGTAGGTGGGGATGTCAAAAATAAGAAAATGCTTAAGCGGTCGCCTGTTTATTTTGACTCTTTTTAGTCATAAATTTCAACATTTTTGTACTTCATTAGCTTTTTATAAGGCCGTGTGAAGTATACTTCCCACTAAACTTATCAATTTTTAAATGTAGACGGGAAGTTGATTTCCCACCAATGATTTTTGCAGTGATATGCTGATAACTTCAGAAAAAAAGTAGATAATACCAATGACGAGGGCTTTGTTTACATAAATGTGGGTAACAGTAAGTGCAGCCAAGAAGAAAGGTTGACACTGGGGAGCTATAATCTTTTACGCATTATGCTTATTTATTTGATAATCTCTCATCGACTTTATTTGTATTTATAAACACATAATTTATAAATTCGACTATTTATAAGCAAAGAAGTCGAGGTACATCACAAATTCTTTACAGTACATAGATAAAATTTTGAATATTACAACCCACCAAAAAATGGTTTTGAAAATCAATTTACTTTTAGGAAATAATCTTGATGAATTCCTTTTTATGTCCACAAACTTTTAACATAACAGTACTAAAAAAGGTGGTCCTGAAAGNTAAACAACTTTTAAACTAATTGTTTTCATTGTGTGCCGTCAAATTTCGTAATCGTTAAAAGTGTGCCGCCACAGAAAAAAGGTTGAGAATCACTGGTTTACATAAATGTGGGTAACAGTAAGTGCAGCCAAGAAGAAAGGTTGACACTGGGGAGCTATAATCTTTTACGCATTATGCTTATTCATTTGATAATCTCTCGTCGACTTTATTTGTATTTATAAACACATAATTTATAAATTCGACTATTTATAAGCAGAGAAGTCGAGGTACATCTCAAATTCTTTACAGTAGATAAAATTTTGAATATTGCAACCCACCAAAAAATGGTCTTGAAAATCAATTTACTTCTAGGAAATAATCTTGATGAATTCCTTTTTATGTCCACAAACTTTTAACATAACAGTACTAAAAAAGGTGGTCCTGAAAGGGTTATTTATTCATTACTTATCCTGAAATGTGTCGCATGTATTTTTAATACAGATGATTAGATAAGAAGTGAAACTATCCTATATGGCTTTTTTGTTATTTGGTCTGCTCTTACGTCACATCAAACTGGATAGTTGGGAGCCTTAATATTAAGAGGCAATTATTCTTTTTTTCTGTACATTTAATCAATTATTATTAGGAAGCTCTGCAAAATTGTCTTATAAATTATTACTGTAATAAAATTAATTAATAAAATAATACATTAATATTATTAACTAATATTTGCTTACTCAAGATTTCAATATTTTTGGTTCAGTTATCCTTATTTCTGTGCATCTTATTGATAAAATTTAATTTAGCTATAATAACGGAACAAAAACTTTTCAGAAACCTTCTCTCTTACTTGGCTGTTTATTATTTATTTTAAATTCATAATTTTTCCCTTTGATATTTCAAATGGGTATTATCTTTCTCTAATATGATTTTATGATGCTGTCTTAAATTACTATCATTTTTCTTTTTTTAATGAAAGGAACAATTTATTAAATCGTCATCCCTGTTTTTACTCGTATTGTATTTATGTGCTTTATATTTTTTCTCTTACTTAAATATACTTATGAATACAAATTAATTTAGCAATTTTTTCTTCTTAAACAAAGGCTTTTCGTTTTTAATTTTGCAAGTAACTTTTTTTTAATAGAAGATGATCAAAATCAATTTTAAATTGAGCATGAGTTTTTAAAAGTTATAATTAAGATGAAAATATTCAAAAAGAGAACATGATGCACATAGGATGTGCCTAAAAACATATTCAAAAATAGGCTAACATTTAAACAACTGTAAAAATGAAGACTTAAAATTGTCAAATAAAATTCATCACATATTCTTTATTAATTTCTTTTAAGGTTTGTAATGTAGTTGGTTTTTAATAACAAATTTTATGGTTTCTTATGTCATTACCTGTGTGTGATGGTTATGATTTAAAACAGATTTGGTTCACTTAAATTCTGGAAATATTTTTTTTATTCTACTTACAAATGTTTCCTATGTCCAGTACGTAAAATTTTTTTGCCCTAAGCCGTTTAACATCTCAAAACTTTAACACTTATTATTTTTTTGTAAAGCCATTAATAGTTATTATAACACAGAATTTTATTAACCCCTCCTTGTAATTTTTTTTCTTTTCTTGATATTATTTTTTTTTTAGATGAAATGGCAATAAAAGTATAAAATTACTCACATCTTTTCTTTTATCATAATTTTTGCTCTCAATCTTCTTTTTTTTTTTTTTTTTTTTGATGAAATACATAGGAGTAAAAATTATTAAAATACAGAATTATTCATACCTCTCCTTTTATCATTATTCTTTTTTTTCTTCCAATGAAATGGCAAAGAAAATTATTAAAATATAGAATTATTCATGCCTTTTCTCTTATGATTATTCTCCTTTTATTTAGTGCTTTCGTTTTTATCTCTAATTACATATAACTATCTTACATTTTGAAAAAGCAACTTACTTTATAAATTGTTACCATTCCAACACCCACATTAAAATATGCATAAAAAATAAGTTGATAAGTAAAAAATTTATAAAATTGAGAAATAGTTTTCCATTTTGAGCTAGAAAAATTGTATATTAAGTAGTAATTAACCTTGTGTCCTCATATTTAAGCACGTCACTTTATGCTTTAAAATTTTTATGCACCTAGACTTAACACGCTATTACACTCACTAAATTAATGTATTTTGCCAGGATTATTCCTCAAAGCTCAAATGTGAATGTTTGTGTTATGGTGCTACATTAGAGTGTAATTTAGCTTGACATCTTTCAGAAATGGTTGCTAAAACTCGCGAATTTAAAACATTTCTTAAAAAAACTAACACTTTTTTGTTTTATTATTAGTACACTTATTAGAAGAAACTGTTTATAATTTCGGACATAACTTCATTAAGTTAAAATGATTTCAAGCTATTAAATGACCTCAAGCAAATTTTAAAGGAAATTTGTTTTAAGCTATCTTATGATTTGGGTAAAAGTTAATACTTAAATAATACTTTTTATTATTATTACTGAATGGGATGTAGTTTAATAGTTTAAAAGTGAGTTTTAAATTATCAGCCTTATATAGAGGGGTTAAACTTCTTTTATAGCAAAGAAATCATTTTTACAATTGATTTTCGATTAAAAATAAATAAGAAATATTTTATACAATTATTAAACACTTAAATAATTTACATTTCTTAGGCTACACGTTATGTAAATTAAAGTAATAGATAAATATTGTTTTAATAAATCCTGCCTTATACATTTTTTATTACAAAGATTGATTTGAAAGTGGTATTCATTATTTTCTGTTTTATTCACGAAATTATCAAAATGATTGATTGAGGTTTTTTATTCATATGTTAATTACTGTCCAATTTATAAAATTCTTATTCATCCCAATTAGTTGTAATAATAAAAACATAAAATATGGGTATTGCATTTTTTAATGATCCATAAAAATAAGGAAGGTAACTAATGGATTGATAACAGGAATTTTTTAATATTTCAAAATTGATATTCCTTGAAATGTGGATTTTCAATAAAGTGCATAAGAAAGTATCAATGAAGCAGTATCAAGTACTTTTTGACATGAAAAAACACGATTGCTTACTGAGTTGTGAAAATTATGTGTAAAAATATAATTCAGAATTATACTTTTGGATTCTGAATTATACTTTTGGAATTTATAACTTTTTAATTTGATAATTTAAAACAAGTTTAAATTGGACAAATAGTTTTGAACAAAGAAAGTCCTTGAATTCTGTGTGCTAATTTAAATTAATTAGAAACTCTTGAACTGATGCTATTTAGCATATATATATAGTGGGGAAAAAATGGCTTATTACTCATTTTAACATTCAAATCAACATTTTTTAAATATTTACAATTGAGTTCAATTTATGGCGTGTCTTAATATTATTAACGTGATTATTCCTACAATATCTTTGACCATTCAAGTGATTTCTCAGTTTTTTTTACAGTAAAATATAATATATTGTAAGTCTTTCAACAAAGTTGCATTAACTGTCTTAATACTTGGCAAATTAGTATAAACATTTCCCTACCCGGCATCACTCCTTCTATGAATAACGTCAAGAAAACCTGTTTGCTGTGTTGGGAAATGCAGAGAACTCATCCTGATTCGAGTTCAAGGTTAACTGTTAAAGAGTAAATATTAAGGTCCCCCTATAATTTATCTGTTCTTGAAGAATAAAGTAGATTTAATTACATGATTATGTTTACATACTTAAAATAAGTAAATGTGGTTTTGTCCTTCTTTAATAACATGAATATTAATATATATAAATAGCACCCCTATATCAAAAACATTCGTTGATTTTTAATAGTTGAAGTTTTAAATTAATAAAATGGGCATAATGATTGATTGTTGACAAAATTTTGTATTTTTAAAACATCTAAAAATTTGATGTGTTTCATTAAAACTATATGGATAAAAAATTTATGAAACAAAATTAAGCTATACAAATATGAAATTTCTTTTCATTTTAGAATAGTTGCATAGTGTTTGAAAAACATATAATTTTTATTAACATAAAGGATTAAATAATTGTCAATTTTGGTATAAAATGTAATTTCATTTTAGGTTATAAATGCAATAATCATATCCTTATCCGAAAACATTCAAAAGAAATAAATTAGTTGTTAACATTGAATTTCTTCATTTTACTTTAATGATTTACTTCATTATCAACAATCCATTCAGTATATGTTTAATTTACAAATGCATAAAAGCAAAAATATATTACATTTTTGTTACACAGCATGTAATAGTATGGCAATCAGTAACAAAATCAAATGCTTTTAAGAAGGAATTTTTTAAAAAAAATTAATAAATATGAATCATTTGTGAATTTGGCAGCATATTTACCCTGTTCTTTGTTCAATGGTATTTTACATTTTCAGTTGACGCTTGTTTCGATTTATATTGCTTTAGATTTATAATTTATAAAAAATATTGTTTTTGAGAACCTTTAAATACTAAACTATGTATGTATATAGGAATGCCAAACTACTACAGATTTTTCTCTTATTTTTACGTAGTTTTGTTCTGCTTAAAGAAAGATTTTAAAAAGGAGAACTCCATTGCCTATTTCTTTTTTCCCATTCTACTTGTGAATAGCGCCATAATATTTGGCAATTTTATTGGAAAACACTCATTTTTATTTATATAATTAAACTTATTTTTTGTTCTATAATTAAATATGAAATAGTTTTAATATTTATTCTATTCAATAAGATATTTTTTTAGACAATTACAAAAAAAAAATATTACATTACAAAGGTATTAAAGATATGTATCTCTGTTACTATGGGAAAAATAACTGGAGTTTGGCATCCCTGTTATATGTATATAGATTTAAAAGTGTTTCGACTAAGAAATTTTGTATTTTCCTGGTGTTTTTCTTGTGACTAATATTCTCAGTTTTTAAAGAAAAATTAATTACTTAAAAGATTAATTTTTATTTTATCAAATGATTTCCATGTTATTTAATGTGTATAATAGACCACAACTACACAAGGAAGCAAACTGTTCTTTGGGACATCAAAAAAAAAATTCTAGTTGAGAAGAACCACAGACATTAAATAAATCTTGAAGATTCGTTGATGTCTGAATCTTCTTTAATTTTTGTCTTTGTTACATCACAAACCAGTTTTTCAGTTTGATGTTTAGTATTTTTCTCAGTACGAAAATAAAATAATAATGAAAATGGTGTATTTGTATTCTTGTTTTATAAGACAACATCGTTAGTTTTAAATTTTTTAATTATGAACTTTTTTATGAAATGAAGTTTGAACACTTGTTGTTGAGTACATGCTGTTCTCTAGTTTATCTAAAGTAAGAACTCCCGATGCCATTTGTCTGGACCCATGGCGGTGACTATAGTAACAAGGTATAACTATTTTAAGTAAGGGTCATAACATACTACAGGTTTTGGCTAAGGGTCGGCGGGGAAAAGGGAATCTTTTTCTTCAATCTATTGTGTTAACCCTAGAGTGAAGAGAAGCTACCCTTCCTGAATTGCGCTATTCTTGTTTCCATCGCAGCAGACGCCCTCAGACTTCGTGGCGGGGAGAGTTCTTACCGTAGACAAACTGTAATGATGCCCTTTAATATATATTTTTTAGAATCCTTGTTGAAAATGAAATCCAATAAGCACACACAAAAGATTTCAAATTAATATTTGAGCAAGAAAATTTAAATGTAATAAATCATTATAGAGAATATAAAAAATTGAGATTAAAAACAAAACTAGTTTGATTTCCAAATGAAACTTGGAGATGTTTCTAATATTTTTCGCAGTTTTGCCTATTTTAACAAGTTGATGTTCGCAGTTGAGTCTCATCTCTCAATATTAATTAGAACTTCCATAGCGTTTTTGTTTTGCTTTATTAATTTGAGATCCCCAAAGTCCATACTCTTTTTTTTTTTTTTAACTTCCTCCTTGGCTAGAGATTCTAAAAATGTATATTAAAGATCATCCGTCTGTAAATTTATAAATAAACCTTATGTGATTTAGTAGTTATTTTACTTGAAGGAAAAAGGTGAAATTAACATTTTCAGTCCATTTTTCCTAACAGTACGATGAATTTTTCAAAACTTAACAGCTAGGGAAAAAAAAAATGCTGAGTATTAAATTAAGATATAAAATTTTGAAATGTGGTAAACAATTATTAGATAAAACTTTTTATTTTTAAAGTTTAATTTATTTATTTTAAATGAAAAATATTTTTCTAAAACATTTAGTTGAATAATGAAGTTTTGAAAATCAGAAACTTAAAATAGAAATATATTCAGGGTATCTGCTACATCTTACATTTTCAAATCTATGACTAATGCCAAGAATTTTTCACCACTTAATGAAGTTACTATTTTCTGTGACAAAATCACATCAATAAATTTAAAAAAGCATTACATTAATTGAAATGATAGGTATAACCAGAACTGTTATACTCTTCATATTTATAGATTTTAAATGTAAAAAACAGAGTAAAGAAAGAATGGAAGCAATAAAACAACTAAAAAAAATATAAAAGCAAATTTTTTTTACTGCAGAATTATATTATTCTGTTCTCATCTCCAAATAAAAAAATTTGCCAATAACAGGCTTGCTTCAGCTAGAATTTTAAATTGATGAAAGAAAGAAAATTCTGAAATCACAGAAGTTTAAAAGATAATTCACTCCAGAAATGATGTTCTTTCTTTTATTTTTTGGAAGAACATAATTTCTAAAGAACAGGAAAAAAACATTTTATATTTTAATAAAATATGACTGTGAGTGGGGTTTTGGTTACAAATTCAGATATTCGGAGCACTGTGAAATTTGGGGGGAGGGATAAATTCCTCTTTAAAAATTAGATTTTTTGGTGAGCTAAATCCATGATTCTTTTTAAAAAATAGTTAAAATCATGACAAATTTTGTTCGATACCGAAATCCATGACTTTCCTTCTTTATGAATTTTCATCAAAATAAGATTAAATTATATTAAAATCATGACAAATTTAATAATTCCTCTAGTTAAAAAATTTGGATATTTTATTCTAATAATTATTTCATTAAATCTGTTACATTTTTTATTTGTCAGTAAAAAATGAATTAAAAATCTTAAACACATGAATGTGTTAGTACATTCATCATTTTATGAGCTTTTGAAAAAAGATGCAACTAAATGCAATTTTTCCAAATTTAATTATTTTTGCAATTTACTGTTCTTTTTCAACAATGGTAAATTATGTTTTATGCAATTACAGTTTCTGCAAAAATAAGTAAATTCCAAATCTCTTTTTTTTAATTAATTGCGAAAAAAAAAAACACTTTCCTTACCATCTTTGATTTTAGGTTTAATTTTGATTAGCAATTTTTAGATATTTTTGATGTACAGAACTAAACTTTTCAGAAAAGATTGAAAATAAAGGAGACACTTTGTTAGATTAGGAGAAATAGTGCTTGATAATTTTTAGAATTTCTATAGATTTTTCTTAAAAATATTAAGCAATAAAATTATGTAATTCGTGGTTTAAAATAAAACGTCAGTCTGTTTTTAAATCTTAATTCTATTACAGTTAAATTGATTTGGATGGCACTAAAAATTCTTTTTTATGTAAAATAAATCATGCAAAAACAAAGATAGTTATCAACAATCTAAAAATGTATAATAAAATACCTTCCGTAAAATGCTGATTCCAGATTTGTTAGTAAACATAGTTAACTAATTCCTTACAAGAGCATTCAAAATAATGATTTGTTCAGAATAAAAATAAAAAAGATTACCACAAAAATTTAACTATGGGCTGGTTGCAATGAAAAAAAAAAAAAAATTCATATTAATGTGAGTTTTAAACTTTTAGTGATGGTTATTATCATTAAGACTGTAGCAATCTTTTTTATTTTTACAATGACAAATATTATTTTTTTAAAATAGTTTAAGAGCCATTTAACTGACTTCAAAATTAATAACAATTATGAACTTAACACCTTCGAAACTACAGAACAATTTCTTTTATAAATCAAAATATTACGTTTAATTTAATGCCCTTTTTTTCCAAATGGGAAGATGAGATTCTAAAGAAAACATTTTAAATTATAAAGAATTTCAGTTTTATGAAAGACCAAATTTGTCAAATACAAAAATATGTATCTCTGACATTTAAATCAAAAGTGTTAAAAATTGAATTAACAGCCAAAGAATCTCAATTTATAGGCTTAAAGGCCAAAATTGTCTTTGTTTGCTCTTTATTTTTTTGCTATTATCTTGACTTATTAGACACAGTCTCTTCATTGCTTCCTCCCCCAACTCATTTTTCTTCTTCACATTATCAGGACTACTTAAGTTTTTTTTTTAACATTAAAATTCATTTAATATAGACAATTAGCTTTTCTTTAAAATCTAAAGCAAACTTAAATTTCGAAACTGCAGCATAAAAATACAGAAATTTAAAGTAAACAAAAATAAAGACTAATGACAATGAATTAAAAAAGCTGATATTTTCCTTCAATTTTAATCAGATTTAAAACCTAGATTTTTAGTTATATATAATACAAATGCGTAGTAAGTTATTTTAAAGTTCATTCGTTTGATTATTGCATAACACTTAGAACGTCATAAAGCTAATTAAAGTGTTGTCAATAAAATAAGTAATCTAACTAATAAAAAAACTTCAATGGCAAATTATTCTTTAGCTTTAATTTATTGAATCAGTTGAGCATATATTTAACAAAAATAATTATATATAATCAAATTATGGATATAAAAATAATTAAATAAATCAAATCCATATATAAACAAAGCAACAAAATTAAGAGAAAGACCCTTAACATATAACATACAAACGACTAGTAAAATAAAATCTTTTTATTTAAATTATATTTAGGTATTACTTTTAGATTTATGACTCAAAGCTCTAATAAAATGTATTTAAAACAATTTTAAATTAATTAATATTTCAAACTAAAATTGTTAAAATATATAATTATTAAAAACTAATCACTGCTATATAACATCATAATGATTTTTTAATAAAAATTTTAAACTCAAGAATTAGTCAAGAGCCAATTTGTCGGCTATATACCAAATGAAGAATATAATATTTTTGGTAAGGAAACATTACAAAATAATAATAATTTTAGAATAATCTTGTTAGAACAAGTCTTTGTTATTTAATTTTTATCCTAAATTTATATTGTTTTCTAACTATTAACCAGAGTATGAAATTTCAACTTGACATTGGCAAACAATTATATTTAAGGTTACCGAGTAAATTTCATGTAGCTTCGACTTTAATTATTATGCCTTTTTGATGTGGATCATGGAAATGTTTCAATATCAAACAACAAAATTTTATTTCGATTTTAGAATAAAATAAGTGAAGACACTCTTCACTTGCAACATATCTGCTTTTGAAATACTACAGCCTAAAGACAACCTTATTTTTGTCTTAATATTACTTTGATCAAATATTATAGTTCATATTTTTCATGAACATGAAATGGCAAACAAAAATTTTAGTTTTGCTAGTATCTTCAGAACTGAAATTTTACAGTATTTACTAATGAGTACTTAAATCATCTGATTCATACAATGTTTTAGTAATCATAATAATTTCTAATTTCATACCAAAATAAATTGTGCTATCAACTTTCCAAAAAGTTGCCAGGATACTATGGGATTATCCCGTCGACCTGCCAACGCTCGCCAAATACTTTGGCGCTAGTTGTTAAGTTTGGCAAAAATGGTAGATGGGTTAATCCCAAATAACTGTTGCCAGTAATACTAAAAAATATTTCTAATAAAATCACAGTTAAAAGAAATGATTGATAATTATATTTATTAAAGAAAGAAAACACATATTTAACAAGAAAGTTATATTTTATTCTTTTTAGATTTATGTTCATCTTGATCATCATTATCATAATTCTTTTTAAACAACATATGTTCATCTTCCACAAAATTCAAAACATTTTCAAAACCATTATAAAATTTTTGTACTTCTTTGGTAAATTCTGAAACTTCAGACTTTGAGCACAACATATAACAATCAGTTTCATCATCAAATTTAAATTCGCAAAATGTTATTGGTACATCTTTTGATACAATCAGTAAATTATTATTCTCCAAAAATAGAACTTCCTTGACTCTATATGACAAATTCATAAACTGCTTGAATTGAAACTTGCAATCAGAAATTTTGTACAAAGCAATTCCTTTTAAAAAATGAAAAACTACAACTAATAAATTTCTTCTCACATCTATTCTACAGCATTGAATAGAACACTGTAAACTTTCTTTAGACAAATCATCCCTAACGGAATCTTCAATAAACGAAAATGTCTCACATTTGTTATCACCATCATCAAAAGTTATATTTTGACATAAGTTTTCACATTCTTTCTCAACGCCATCCAATTCCCATAACCTTAAACTACCATCACCGGATCCAGATACAAGTGTATAATGTTTCAGAAAAAACCCCGAAGAAATGAACATTGCATGCCCAAGACAATAACTATGGATATTGTAACAATTAGGATAATTAGATATTCTTATCTTACCATCGCGGTCACAAGTTGCTAAGTATTTGTCGTCTGAGGATATACAAATATCTGTGATAAAACTTATATGTCCTAAAATAAACTCTCCGTCGCTATTCAATTCTGAAGAGGAAAATTTAAATACATCGCCACCCCGATCAGCTAGAATGATGTCTGAAAGTAGATTGCTAAAAATAACTTTTTGACATTTACGAGCAGAATGTCGAGTGTTTACAATGTCCCAAGTAATATTTTCATTTTTCCACAAATTGACACGATAATTGTTATCACAAATAACTAAAAGATTGCCGCATGACGAAATATCTGCAGACAAAATGTGGATTTGTTTACTTTCAGACTTCTTATTATTTTTATTTCCATTAGTTGTTTCGGGGCTGGAACAAATTGATGGACATTTTAATACAGTTGGCTTTTCANAAAAAAAAAAAAAAAAAAAAAAGAATCGAAGAGTCGATTCACAAATCGACTCAATTAAGTGAATCGATTAAAAAGAATCGATTCATTTTAATGAATCGATTGGCACATCACTACCAAATAGAAGTAAAAGTTAATGTCGGAAAAATTACTTTCAACAGAAACAATGAGGAAGTGAAATATCGCTTAATCTAAACTTCTGGAAATAGAGTATTTTTGAATAGCGCGTATTTGCGATTGCAACGCAAGAATATGCCATCAAGGGAAAACAACAGTTCCATGTTGAAAGTTTCCCTTCTCTATTTTATTTTACTGCATTGTAGATTTTCCAGTCATTCACCTTTCACAATACCTTTTATTTCATTTTTAAAAGTATTTTGAAGTTTTCGAAATGCTAAGGTTATGAGATTAAAGCAAGGCATTTTTTTCTATAGACATTTTTTCAGCTGACAAACGACATAGATAGAAGCACCTTCAAAATCAGGATCTCTTACATCACGAAGATTGATTTCCCTACCTTATCTAAGTACTAAGCACTGACTAATCATTATATCAGTCCTGGAATATGATGCTCCCGCCTTAACTGCAGTAAAGCAGTCACAGGGCTTCTAAAATTATTATTGACTCCGTTTCTTCAACCTACAACGAGAATGCTGCATATGCTATGCAACTTACTTTTTCTACCTTGTATATGTCCCGCAGTGGACTAATCGTTAAGACGGGGTTCCCAGCAGATCACCGAAGTCAAGCATCACTGACTACGGTCAGTGTGCGGGTGGGTAGCCACTAGGATCAGTTTGCGTAGGGACCGAGGGTGTGCGGTATTGGTCCTCGTTAAACTGTGCTACCGTAAAGTGCTCGACTTCGCGCGCAGGTCGTCGGGCTACCGAAGCGGGGGTGCCATCCCCTCCGCAGAGGATCAAAATTGTGATGGCATGTCTTCGGATCATCCTCCGGGATGTTTCCCAGACCGTCGCCAATAGCCCATTGTGCAGCTCTAGTGCGACGTAAAGTAACAACAACAACAGCAACCTTGTATATAAGCAAGCTAAAAGCTGCAAACTGTAAAAAGCTCCAAGGTTAGAATTCTTTCCCCCGCCAAATTTTTACTGAAAACTATTTTAAAAACTACTTGCCTTAACTTTAGAAGACTTTTGCAACTTAATATGTGTAAAGAAAAGGTTAATGATATTGTTTTTGATTTGTATTTCACTTAATGTGCTATTTGGATTTAGGAGATTTATTCATACTTGGGGACAAGACGTAATAAAACTATTATTCTCAAATTTATATCCAAAACCCTTATTAATGTAAATTACACTCATATAATTGTAAATCTATAGAAAGAGCTCTAAGAGGGTTATTTCCATGTAGCTCATATTCATATGATATTTCTTGTTAATACTGAAAACAAATATCGATGGAATGATAAAATAACATTTTCTTCCTGCTAACAACAAATAAAATTTCTGCTGTGCGTGCCTAAATAATAAAAAAACGTGCTTTCTATTCGATTCATATAATTAATAAACTATTCATGCCGTGTGTGTTAAATGCTTCTGGGCAAAAGGAGATATGATTATTGAAGGCAATATCTTTCTGTGTTGACAATAACATTCTTTGTTGTGGCAGAGTGTCTGGGCAAAGTGTGACACATAGTTGTAATGATGTTCTAAGAGAAAAATATTTTCATAGAAATTTCTTTGCTTAAAAGTTTCCAAGTGTAGTTAATGATTGTTCTACATATAAAGTCCTATGCAATAAGAAGTAATTTCATGTTTTGTGTTCATAATATAGGAATAATTTATTTAAGAAAGCATGAGGAATGGAACTAATTTGCAGTAATCTAACTAACACGTTCGGCGAACTTTTCCATGTAGTGCATTATTAAAAAGTTGTAAATTGATTGCAATTGCAGTTGATTAAACTGTCGCTTACATTTATAAAGCACATGTGATTTGATATTTATATACAAGTAATTGAGATTGTGATTTTCTTGTTAACACTGAGAAAATATTTTTTATTTGCAGTTTGTGCAATTTAAAATTGTTGGATAAAATTAAACTTTCTTGACCCTCTCATATTTATGTTAATTTATAAGAACACGCATTTATCGTTTATGATGAAACATTGATACAAAATTTAGCAATTTTTTTTAAATATATATATATATCTATATTTGTATTGTCAAACCTTTGAAATCAGTGACAGTTAAAAAAAAATTATGTCTGACTTAAAAATATATATTGTATCATATTTTTGCAATGTGCATATGAAATAAATTGTAAATGAAATCTAATTGGATAATTTCATCTTCATAATAGTAAATTGCATTACTGTTTATTTTTGTATGAAGTTTTCCTAAAAACATTCATTTTGCAGTGTGTCATTCATAGTGTATTAAATTTAAAGGAATTTCCTACATGAAGAGGTTCATTGTCTCTGCCGTTTTTTGTGTAAAAAAACATAAAGTGAAATAATTTAATTTAGTTTTGTATGTATGGTAAAATAGAAATATCAAAGCAAAGTTTGTGGGGGAAAAAATTTGCATCTGATTATAATTTAAATTGATCCTTTCACAGATGCTCCTATTAATAAATCATATTCTTGTTATAAAGTGATCATATTTCTGCAGTATTTTATTTTGCTTATTTAAAAAATTTAGTTGAAGTAAGGGATTTGATGCTACATGATCAGCTTGTAATATGTGTTATTGAAGTGTATTAAATGACTTACTTTTGTAGTGAAAATTATTTTGAATTATTGCCTTCATTTTAATTAATGGTTAATTATTTTTCCATTGTCTAGTTCTAGCTATTTGTATCAAACAAGCAAAAGAAGGAGCAAAAATTTTATTTTAAATGGAAAATTTATATTTTTTCTTATATTTATGTATTTTTATTTTAAATCATTGCAAAATGGATATGTGTCTTCATTTCTTGCAGCATATTTAGGATTGTTATTTAATAGATCTTACTCAACTACACACAATTTATCTACACTTATGATTATTGCTTTAGTAGCACCTTCAAAAGTGTTTTTATACAATATTTTATGTAGCATTCTGGTAGTGTAGTGATTTATTTTTAATGCTAACAAAGAGAGACCCATACTTAATACAAGTCATATAAGCTGGAATCTTATTTCTTGCATTTTGTGTAATTAGAATTTTCTTCAAATTATTCACATTTGCCTTCACACTGTTAAGAAACCTTTTTTGTGCAGTATGAGTAAATAAAATTTTTCACAGAAAAGTAAACATATACTGTAAAAGTGTTTTTCAACCTGTAAGATAACCTTATTCTTGTAATATATATGTAACTAAATTTTTTCAAAAAGAAGTAATCTCACTAAAAACTGCACATTTCATATTGGTTAGAAATCCTCTTGTAGCATAAAAAGAGTACAATAAGAGTTTTTCACAGAGATATCTTACTAAGTACAATTGTATAAATATGGGTGAGAAGCCTTATTCTTGTAGTATATGTAATAAGAGTTTTTCACGTAGAAATCAATTGACTGTACATTATCGTGTTCATACAGGTGAGAAGCCTTATTCTTGTAGTATATGTAATAAGAGTTTTTCATGTAGAAGTCAATTGACTGTACATTATCGTGTTCATACAGGTGAGAAGCCTTATTCTTGTAGTATATGTAATAAGAGTTTTTCACAAAGAGGTCAACTGACTGAACACGCTTGTATTCATACTGGTGAGAAGCCCTATTCTTGTAGTATATGTAATAAGAGTTTTTCACGTAGAAGTCTACTGACTGAACATTATCGTGTTCATACAGGTGAGAAGCCTTATTCTTGTAGTAAATGTAATAAGAAATTTTCATCCAGATCTAAATTGACTAAACATAGTAGTGTTCATACTAGTGAGAAACCTTATTCTTGTAGCATATGTAATAAAAGTTTTTCACAAAGACGTCTACTGACTATACACAGTCGTGTTCATACCAGTGAGAAGCCTTATTCTTGTAGTATATGTTCTAAGAGATTTTCATTTAAATGTAATTTGACTCGACATAGTCGTGTTCATACTGGTGAGAAACCTTATTCTTGTAGTAAATGTAATAAGAAATTTTCAAGTAGAGCTTATTTGACGCTACATAATTGTGTTCATACCAGTGAGAAACCTTATTCTTGTAGTATATGCAATAAGAGTTTTGCACAAAAAGATCTACTGACTGAACACAGTCACGTTCATACAAGTAAGAACCCTTATTCTTGTAGTATATGTTCTAAGAGATTTTCATTAAAATGTAATTTGACTCGACATAGTCGTGTTCATACTGGTGAGAAACCTTATTCTTGTAGTAAATGTGATAAGAAATTTTCAAGTAGAGCTTATTTGACGCTACATAATCGTGTTCATACTGGTGAGAAACCATATTCTTGTAGTGTATGTAATAAGAGTTTTACATCAAGAAGTCAATTGACAGCACACAGTCGTGTTCATACAAGTGAGAAGCCATGTTCTTGTAGTATATGTTATAAGAGATTTTCAACAAAAGGTGAATTGACTGTACATTGTCGTGTTCATACAGATGAGAAGCCTTATTCTTGTAATATATGTAATAAGAGATTTTCAGATAGAAGTAATTTGACTCGACATAGTCGTCATCATACCGGTGGGAAACCTTATTCTTGTAGTTTATGTAGTAAGAGTTTTTCTCGAAGCGATAGTCTATTGAAGCACATTCGAGTTCATACTGGTGAGAAACCTTATTCTTGTAGTATATGTAATAAGAGTTTTTCTCGTAGAGAGAGTCTATATCCGCACATTCGAGTTCATACCGGGGAGAAACCTTATTCTTGTAGTATATGTAATAAGAGTTTTTCACAAAAAGATCAACTGACTAGACACAATCGTGTTCATGCTGGTGAGAAACCTTATTCTTGTAGTAAATGTAATTCAAGATTTTCAAGTAAAGCTTATTTGACGCTTCATAGTAGAGTTCATATCGGTGAGAAACCTTATTCTTGTAGTATATGTAATAAGAGTTTTGCTCAGAGGTATAAACTGACTGAACACTGCCGTGTTCATACAAGCGAGAAGCCTTATTCTTGTAGTATATGTCATAAAAGATTTTCAATAAAGTGTAATTTGACTCGACATAGTCGCGTTCATACAGATGAGAAGCCTTATTCTTGTAATATATGTGATAAGAGATTTTCAGATAGGGGTAATTTGCCTCGACATAGTCGTCTTCATACTGGTGAGAAACCTTATTCTTGTAGTATATGTAATAAGAGTTTTTCACAGAGACATCAACTGACTAGACACAGTCATGTTCATACTGGGGAATAAACCTTATTCTTGTAGTATATGTTAACAGAGTTTTTCACAAATAGTTCTATTAAATAAGCACATTTGTGTTCATACTGCTGAAAAATCTTTTTCGTGTAATATATGTAATAAGACTTTTTCAAGAAAGGATTACCGAACTCGTCATATTCATGTTCACACTGTTAAGAAGCTGTTGCATGCAAAAAAAAAAAAAAAATTTTTTTTTTACTTAAAGAGCATTTAACTCATCATAGTTTTATTCATGCTGGTTAAAAACTGCATTTTTATAATATGTTTCAAAAGAGTTTTTTTTTTCTTCAAAAGACTGACTTTGATGTTTGTGTTTGAACTGGTGAGAAACTTTTTTGATGTACCATAATGTAATAAGAGTTTTTCTCTGAAATGTCATCTGACTAAATACAGTGTTGTTCCTACTAGCAACACAGCATATCTTTGAAGTATGTTATGAAGTAGTTTTTTCTAAATAATAGTGATCTGAATATTTACACTCGTGTTCATACTGGTTGAGAAACCATATTCTTGTATCACCTCTAATTAGATAAGTCTATCTTAACTAGAGCTAATCGAACTAATCATTGTTTTGTTGATCCTGCTGAAAAACATAATTCTTGTCGCACATGTCAAAAGAATCACATTCTGATCATACTGGTGCATTTATTTTTGCGGCATATGTAAAAAGTGACTGGCTGAATATAGACCATTTCTAACTGAGGAAAGATTTTCTTGCTTCCATTATAAGTAAAAAATTTCACAGAAGTGTCATTAGACTTAACACAATTTAATGAATCTGAAGTGTTTTTTATTTAGTATTTTATAATGCAGTTTTTATTGTATTTTTTTATTTTTATACTTATATAATGCATGTAAAATAAGCTCCAGTATTGAAAAGTTGTGGATTAAAATGCATTCTTGTAAACACATCTTAGTAGAAGTTGTAACCTTGGTTACTGGTTATAAATTGTTTTTTATTCTCTCAGCATTAAAATCCTGAGTTGTAGGTGATATTTTTAATAATACAGTAGGGAACCGATTATCCGGGACCATCGCTATTCCGGATAACTGATATTTCCGATTTTCTGAATCACTATAAAAAGCCGTTTTTTATTGTTAAACCCAAGTAAAAAATATATATATATATATTTGGAAATAATCTTAAAAAGAAGAAAAAAAGATGAAGTAATACACTAATGATTATTTCCAAAATGATGGTAAGGCGAACATCTTTCAAAAAAGAAAGAAAAATCCTAAAATCTTACGAGGAAAAAATTTATTATTTTTTTTAAATGGCGTGAAAATTTACCGAATTTCGTTCCGGTTTTTTGGTTTTCCGGATAACGGGTTCTGTACTGTAATAAGAAAAAAACTTTAAATACAGAGTATCCGCTTTGCTTTTGTATTTTTTTCAGGTATTTTATTGCTTCAACTCTTTCTTTACTCTATTTTTTAAATTTAAAATCTATAAATATGAAGATGCAGAGTATAACAGTTTTGGTTATATCTATCATTTCAATGAATGTTATTATAATGCTTTTTTAAATTGTTGTGTTTTTGTCGAAGAAAATAGTAACTTCGTTAAGTCATGAAAAATTCTTGGAATTAATCATGGAACTAAAATGTAGCAGATACCCTGTAAATAGCAGCCTTTAATTAAAATTACCTGTAACATCTTTTATTTAATGAATGTTTTGAAGTAAATTCGGTTTAATTGCAAGTATGAAACATATAAAGTAATATTTGCTTCATAAAATCAGTTTCTTAACTTAAATCTAAATCTTTTCATCATTTTATAAATCTTATATTTATGTTACAGAAATGCTACTGCTCTGAATATTAATTAAACTATTTAATGATTACTTGATATATATTTTGCTAATCACATTTGATTGTCTTAGATTGTATAATTTATGTAATTTTAAAAAAGAGCACAAAAGATAACTCAAACTATTAAAAAATCGAAATTAGTTTATTATTAAGGTTTCGTTTAAATTCTAAAAAACTGTATTTTACTAATTTATTATGCTAAATAATGAAATATGCTAATAATTTTAATGTGTCATTTGTAATAACTTTCCAGTTCACGGATATTCATGAAATAATTTTCTCATTATGAGATGTTTATATATGTAAGTGTGTGGGTGACATATTTATTTACTATAGTCCTTTTCTTATAATGGTTCAATGAAATTTAAATGTCTTGCACAAATTATTGTATTTTATTATTCTGTGTATGGTATATGTTATTCTGTATGTTGTATTATTCTGTATATGGTTAATAGGAAATGCACTTCGTTTAATATCAGACTTTGTATTGTAACCTAATGGTTGAAAAGTAAGAAATAAACTTTCTAAAATATTCCATAATTCAATGTACTGTGAAATTAAACATATGTAATCTAAATATCTCCTTACCTAAAAATTAGAGCAGCTTCTTTTAAAAAGTGAAATGTCTGCATACAATGATGCGGTATTATACTAAACGATTCAAATTCAGCGACTTGCTCTGCTTGTGGATTATTTATAGTGCAGTATCACTATATGGCGATTAAAAATAATATTGATTCTTTTTTTGGGAGGTGGTGTACCTTAAGAGCACTGCTCATCTTTGGGTTACCTACTTTAGTTAAAATCATAATGTTATTTAAAAGGCATAAATAATTTTTGAATAAATGATAGTAATAAAAGTAAAAATTGATAATAAAAATTAATGCAATGAATGTGTTATGAAATTTTTCTAAAAACGGAGTTTCTCTCAACGTTTTACACAAAAAATTAGTAGGCTTTATTTTAAAATTCTAATGAACTTTTTAAATATTGTGATAAAATAATATAGTGTATTATATTATAATTCCCATATTGTATTCACCATTGCAAATAGTGTACTAATTTTCCTATCAAATGCTCTTAATTATGAATACTCAAATTTTTTAGATAGTATACTAAAAATGCTTACCAACCAATACTTTTGATACAGATGTCATTTTTCATACCTAATTATAAAATAAGTTAATTATAATTTAGAAAATAAATCTAAATTTTTTCATGAGAATGTTTATTAACAAATTGCTGAATTTTCAATTTCAAATAAATAATCAATTACATAAAGTTTTATGAAACAAACTCTTTTAAAAATTCGAACTAAAAAATTATGCATATAGTCATGAACATTTTAAAATGCATTTTCAAATGTAAGCTATTTTTTAAAAATAAAACTTGTAAGTTTTAAAAAATACATGTTAGATCAGAGGATTTTTTTCATACATTTTACGTTATTTTTGATTTACTGATATTATAAGGTGATATGTTAGCTCTTGTTATTTTATTGTTAAATATTAGTTTTTTAAGGAAATGATTAATTAAAAACAAACTTACCATCTGAAATTTACAAAAAATACATTAGCATAAAAAAAAGTTGCAATGAAAATTTAACTCATTAAAAAAAAAATTAACAAAGTGATATTTATTTTTTTTAGATAGCTCATCTTTAAACAAAATAATTAAGAAACTTTAAATAAAATACATAGTACACTAGCTATATATATATATATATATATATATTTTCTAGCTATAAGCTTACATGTTTATTTTGGAAAAAAAGGATAACATAAATTGAAAATCAAAATAACTTTTAATCGATTATATAGATATCAAAATTTGGAACTAGGGAGAACTTCCACGGCATGAGATTGCACATAATTGCAAATCATGCTTGAATATTATATCATTTTTTTAAACCTGCATATGTATGCTTAGGACAATAGAATTCAATGCGAATGGCCCTTAAAACCAAAACAAATAATATGGCTCCGGTGAATTATCTATAAATATTAATAAAATGTGAAAGAAAAAAAATTTAAATACACTTTAACAGACTTCCTAAATATGACTGGATCATTAAAATTGCAAAGAATAGAAATACAACTAGATTCGACTTTTATATACATTACACTCATAGCTAAATAAAAAAAATTTTTAAACCTAAATATATATATATATGTAACATAAAAAGCTTCAATTGATCTTTTTATGTTATTTCTTTTCTGTAAATCCTTTTCTTTATTTTATTATTCTAATCGAAACACTTTCTCACACTTTTAAATTCTCCTCCTGTCTTTTAAATCTATTTTTGGCTCAAGCATGCATTAATTAAATGTAAGACATTTTTCCCTTTACTCTTTGTGGGAATCGCCCAACAACCTATTTAATAAAACAATTGCAAATATTAAGATTTCCCTAAAATGAAAAATTTTACGGATTTACCTTGCAAAATTTTCCCTAACTTATAATCGAGAAGCACAACTTTTCGTGACCACTTTTTTATAGCTGTTCTCCGTTTAATAATTAATAAATAAATTTTGTACCCTCCTTCCCTGCCTAAGACCTGTTTTAATCCTTCCACTCGGCAACGACGGTGATATATATAAACAAAAAGATATAAATAATAAAAATTGTAATTCATCGGCTGCCATCAACAATAAAACTACGTTTAAACGAAAAAAGTGTCAGTTTTCGTTATGGCAAGGTAGCAAACAGCAACAATTTTAATTATATTTTTATTTATATCTTTTTGATATATTGTATAATTTATATATACATATATATAGCCGATCACTGATCTAGTGGTGTTACTGTACTGGACTACAGGGCCAGTGGTTGTGGGATAGCAATTTTCAGCTCTCAATTACAGCATGAAAATAAATAGGGCAAACAATATTTAAAGCTACGAAATCAGACGCAAAAATGTACTTTATCTGTATAAATTTACCTCCTGAATTCGGACCTTTTAATTTTCCTGAAATACGCAAAGCGTATTTCACCGCGTATTTTTCAAGCTATGGTGAAATACGCAAATGCGTATTTCACCATAGCTTGAAAAGTTTTTAAGCGAATCCAAAATTTTTTGCTTACAATGATAAGATTCGTTAATCGAAAGATAATGTTATGTTTCTAACATTTCTCAAATATTATTAGTTTTGAAGCGTTAGTTTCATAGATGGCAGCACTGAATTTTAAATTACTCTATTTTAAACTTTATGACAACTAAAAGCTCATTCTTCCTTCTTTTTTCATTTTCTTATTTTTACTCTACTTTATATGAGTGAGTTTATGTTTATTTGTTTAATTTTAAACTCATTTACAATTACGGTATTATTTCGCTTCTTTTTCTGCATACGTGCATTATAAAGAATAGTTTTAATTTTATTCTGTTTTGTTTCAAATTATGTATGTATGGAATAGGGATTGTTTGTTAGATGAAGACTTAACTTTGAACGTTTCATTTTAACGTAATGGAGCAATTTTCAAATTGAGCAAAAAATAATCATTATAAACCTCATATAATATTTAACAATAAAAAAAATTTCCCACTAGGGTAAGATGATGAACAGATCATTGCATTAAAATTAAAAATTATTCAGTTTAAAGATCAAAAATGTTTTATTGTATTGGCAGAGATTTAATTCCACATATTTAGTGTAGGTTTTTGTTAGGATAAAATTTAAATCTATTCAATTTAGCTTGGTTACTATTTCAACTTTATTTAAAAAAAATATATATATACTCTTGATAATTTTTGTTTATAATTAAAATTCCTGAAATCCTAGTTAATAAATTATATTTATTTTTATAAGCTTTATAGCTTATGTAAAGCTTATTATAAAAGTAAATATAACTTATTTACTTTTTAATAATAGTAAGCAAATTAATGAGTTAATAGTTATAAGTTTTAAATATCTTTATCATAAAATGTTCCGTAATAAGGTACTACATAGGTTTACTTATTTTCAAAAGAATTCCGCGTTTAGTTTTACGTCGTAACGCTGAAATAATAATTACTAATAATAGTAGAGAGCTAAGAGAAGGCGATAAATGAATATTTTACCTATAAATACAGTTAAATGAAGGTAAAGAAATATTTTACAGGTAAGGAATGTCTTATTTTATGGTGATGACTACATTATGTTTTTATGTTAGAAAAATTTTAAGGCAGTGACTCCTGATTTTTTCGACTGCAGAAACCCAGACGAGTCACTTTCTTAGAGGGGAACCCTAAATAATCGACCCTCTTAGAGCGGAATCCTAAATAATCGACCCTCTTAGAGCGGAATCCTAAATAATCGACCTTCTTAGAGCGGAACCCTAAATAATCGACCTTCTTAGAGCAGAACCCTAAATAATCGACCTACTTAGAGCGGAACCCTAAATAATCGACCTTCTTAGAGCGGAATCCTAAATAATTGACCTTCTTAGAGCGGATACCCGAGACTTAATGAAGAATTTCATTATCATTTGTAAAAATATTTATTAAAGAAAGACTATTAATTTGAAAAAATTTAATAATTGAAATTTTATTTATTACTTTGAAAATATTTAATGAATGAATAAAGAATGAAGTTTTTTAATCGCGTAGTATTAAAATCGGGTTTAATGCCAATGAATCTATGGGCCTAAAGTGGCAATTACTTTAGTTCTTTGATTTATTGCATGCATTAACTGAAAATGAATTAGATGAAATGCTGGTTTCATTTGCATAAAAAATTAAAAAAAAGGGCGAAACAGGTTGAGAATAATTAACAGATTAATATTTAACTAATGAAAAATAAATTGAATCTTATTACAGGGTTTCGTAATTTATAATGTTTTTTAAAATCATAACTGGTTAAAAAACAGAGACAAAAAAAGTCCTAATTCTTGGAAACCCTGACTTTTTCACCGAAACCAAGGGTTCCACACAGCTTCATTTGGGAACCGCTGTTTAAAGATATCCGATTGTGTTAAATTCGGCCATTTCGATGGAAATGTCGGAATTTTTATTTCAATTTTTTTTTTATAACCGTAGTTGAACAGCCTACCCAAGTTTTGTTTTACAATAACTAATCTTCAACTCCGTAGCCTTGTAATTTTGAACCCAATCCAGAAGACAAGGGATCAAGTATTAAGAGAAATTTTGCCTTCGTAGAGGACTTTTTGATGGAACTTACCTGCATTTGCGTTGCATGGAAAGGAAAGCCCCGAAAACCTCTCACGGTTACCTGATGGCAAGGGGACTCATACCCATAATCCGTCTACCACTGAGGATATTTTACGTCAGAAATGTGGTAGAAGTGAGCCGGGTGCGGAATTCGTAAGGACCATTCATCGCTGGGATTCGAACTCGGTTCACCTCATTCGAAGTCGAAAACTCTGTCCCCTGTCCGAAATCTCTTTGAATTTCTGTTCTCCTGTCTTGAGAATCGTAGATGAAATAGAATAGCAATTAGATACTTTAAATGCATTTCACAAAAACGTTGATTTCGAGAAAATCTCTTTACGCTAACACACATTACAAAAAAAGTTTTTAATCGAATTTTTTTGAAACTTTGTATGTAGATTTTGTATGTTTTTGGCCTTATTTTGAATTAAATGCTAACGTCTAAAAGTGAATTTATTGTTTTATCCTGCTTCAAGTAAGAATGTTTAGAATTTTTCTTTAAAGAATCGATACTGAACAATATATTTAGTTCTATTTCACTGCTGATTTGACATTTTTTTAAAGATTTTAGTTCCAAACACAGGTAATCATATTATTGATCTAGATAAAAATATTATTTTTGATATTTATGCATTACAATTGGTTGTAGACAGTGATGGGCATCATTCACGAAAATTTTATTCATGACTAAATTTATTCAGAATAAATTTATTCTGAATGATTATTCATATGAAATTTTAGTCATTATTCATCATTCATTATGTAAATGTATAAAAATTTTTGAATAATGATTGATGAATAAACTCATTAGTCATGACTAATTTTTCTGAATAAAATTTTGAATAACCAGCAAAAAATGCAATCGATATGTCTTTGTCTATAACGAGATGCAGAACATAGTTTGCTCTTAAACGTCTTATTTTAGGAATTAAACTATAAAACTAAGACAAGTATGACTATTTATTTTTATGTTATTTTAACTTACTCCAGCGTAACATACTTAGTTGTGCTAAAAAGTAGGTTTATAACAGTTTAGTTACTTAAGTTCATTTTGAAATTTTGTTCTAAAATCTATAAAACGCAATTTTTTATAGTTTTTGAAAGCAAACGATAATATTATTTTAAATTTTTAAATAAAATTTTAATTTAAAAAATTAAACCCTTTTTTGCCGTGTAACCATTTCTCAAAAGTATGCATTATGTTAGACAAAAGTAAATTTTCTCAAACATTATATAAATATACTTGAAAAGGATTAACGTTTTATTTGTAGTTGTCATAATCGTAGTCAATTAGAGTATTCCGTGCCCATTTTTGTTGACCAGTGAAATTATTGAGTTATTCTTGACTAATGAATAAAGGATACTGAATAACGAATAATGAATGATTTATTCTTTATTCAAAATATTTCTGACTAATGAATAAATCTTTATTCATCATTCATTATTCAGATTTTGAATGACAAATACCCATCTCTGGTTGTAGAGCTGTTAGCGTAATATAAAAAATTTGAAATTTCAATCCTCTAATTTGTCCTTATTTTGGAAAAAAGAAATTGCAAAATGTCTTAAATTTACTTTAGATTTATAATGCTAAGAACTCTGCTTATCAAAAATAAATTTAAAATTTTAATTAAAGCTGTTTTCAGGAAGAAGAAAAAATTGCCTAATCTTGTTGGATATTTTAGTCTTAAAAAAGGATATTTTAAGATTTTTTCTGTTTTCTAACTTAACTTTAAATGAACTATATAATAATAATATAAGAATAAAAATATGAAAAAGCTTTGTATCTCAAAGATTTTTTATTATGGTCATAATTTAATATTTAAATCTACAAAGAAACAAAACAAAAAAAAAAAGCTTGGCTTTGAGATAATTGCTCCGATTGTGTATTTTAAACTGTCGAAAAAACGATTCCCACAAATGCATATTTGGAAAAAAAATCTTTTTTATTGCTTGCAGATTAATTCCAAATGACACTGTAAAATAACTCTGTTCCATCCTTTGAAAAGTGTTTGATATCGTCAAGAAAAATGCATTGCAGGAACGAAACACTACTCAAAATATAAATTATTTCAAAACTTTTTTAGTTGTGAAATGATTTTTCACTATTATTTTAAGATACCTAAAATGAGGGGAAAATATCACGGAAAATGGAATAAATTATTATAATAGAATTTCAGAAAAGAGCCGAAAATAATGATAATTGCATGAAGCAATGCGATACGAAAACAAAAAATAATAATAAAGCGAAAACACATTTTCTTATATTTTGTAAATAGCGAAAAAAAAAGCACCGTTAACAGTATACTAACTGATACTATTTTCCTAATCGATAAATTCTTATCAGGATCAATCGATAAATAAACGTTTAATCGGTAAATAAATATGAACATCAACACAGGGACTATCATTAATTTTGTTTATTATGACACATCGCAAAATCTGAAGAATAATTCTTGAAATTGATTTTCTTTACTTTACCACTTTTATATCAATTTGCCTTCGTGTATATCTGTTCGGGTGGAATTTTGTAATCAATTTTAAACTAACTTTCCGACTAGCTACAGATTTCAAATTTGGCACATAGTTCAGAATTGGATGACAATGCATGAAAATGAAGAGAAAGACGACATACAAAGTAAAACAAAATTAAAGAAAAATTAATAATTTCGCAATTGTCTTTTGTTGTCGATTCGATTATTTCAAATTGGTGTCACATGTTAGTAGAAAAATTTTGTGTACAGTGAGTGTAAAAATTGAGATTTTGGAAGTGAGTACAAGAAAAAAAATCAAAATAAAAAGTAATATTTTTAAGAACCACGTTTTTGTAGTGAAGTATAAAAATTAAAAAACAAAAATTTGAAAAACGAAAAACGTAATGCGCATGAAATACATAACAGTACATATACACATTTTCTTACTCATACACATGCACATCCTCATACACATGCATATGCACAAACATATTCCTCATACACATTCAGATACAATTAAAATTACAGATATACATACACATATTCTCATGAGCACGCATGCACACACTAATATAACATTACTGTTATGTATTTCTTGCACCCTACGTTTTTCGTTTTTAAAATTTTTGTTTTTCAATTATTATTCTCCACTACAAAACGTGATTTTTAAAAATATTACTTTTTATTTTGATTTTTTTTGCTTTACTTAATTTCATAAGTTGGGTGTCTTAATTATATCCAAATAAATAAACTACAGTTTAATTTTACTTAAGGAATGGATATGGCCTAATGGCAAGCAAATCAGGATGTTCAAGATGAAAGACCACACATACGAACATATCACCACACCAGGCAGTTGGTGGATCGAACAGTAGGACACAAAAAGAAAACTGTTTTCAATTATTCGGGATGCTTGTCCGTGTAAAATCTACCGCTGTGAGATAATTGCTTGTCGAGACCTCTTTTACAACTGAATTAATTGAAATCCATTTTAGGATTTAACAAATTGGGTTAGTGATATGCATACTGTTGAACCTGTTTCAACCTTCCTGGAAGGCAATACAAGGTATAGTGGTATATATAACTTTTTAAAATTAATTTCTAAATTGTACTCTGTAATATAAGGGTGTAAACAGAGGTTCAGAAACCTACCGAAATTATAAAAAATTAACAAAATACGTTCATCTTATTTACATCAAAATAATCGGTATCGATTCAAAATAAAAAAAGTTCTTCATCGTTCCGTGAAATGAGAAGAAATAATAAAATTCGTTCATTTCCATCTTAACTATATCAAAATAATCGGAATTTTTGGAATGATCAAAATAATCGGTATCGATTCAAAAAAAAAAAAGTTCTTCATCGTTCTCTGAAATGAGAAGAAATAATAAAATTCGTTCATTTCTATCTTAACTATATCAAAATAATCGGAATTTTTGGAATGATCAAAGTAATCGGTATCGATTCAAAATAAAAAAAGTTCTTCATCGTTCCCTGAAATGAGAAGAAATAATAAAATTCGTTCATTTCTCTCTTAACTATATCAAAATAATCGGAATTTTTGGAATGATCAAAATAATCGATATCGATTCAAAATAAAAAAAAGTTCTTCATCGTTCCGATTATTTTGATCATTCCAAAAATTCCGATTATTTTGATATAGTTAAGATAGAAATGAACGAATTTTATAATTTCAGTTATAAAAACCTAAAATATCTTCAATTAAACTAAGTTATTTATGTTTGATTGCGTTAATTAGTCTGGGGTCCGAAGGCAACTACAAGATATTACTGGTCCATAACCATTTTCACTTGTTCGTTTATATGTTTCCATTAAATATTATTTTTATAATTTTATAACAGTCGGTGAACAGCCGTCCCAATTTTATGGGTTTACGACTACTAATGTCCAACTCCGTAACCTTGTAATTTTGAACCCAATCCAGAAGACAAGGGAACTCCTGGGGATTGGGATAAATTTGCCTTTGAGGAGGACTTTTTGATGGAGCTAACCCGCATTTGCGTTACATGGATAGGAAGACTACGAGAACCTCACACGGTTAGCCGACCGGAAAGGGTACTCTAACCCATGATCCGTCTACCAATGAGGATATTTCACGTCAGCACAGTGGTCGGTGCAAGCCGGATGCGGAATTCGTATTGACTGGGATTCGAACCCGGTTCGCCTAAATGGAAGGCGAACGCTCTATCCCCTGAACCATCGCGGCTCTATTAAATATTATTGAAGAAATGTTTGCTAGTTTAAAGAAAGAATTATAATGAGTGTATAATGCCGCAATTCTGACGAAATATGAAACGAAACGCACAAGAAGTGTTTTGCTGGTGACAGAAATATAGAGCAAAAAATAAAACCGAAAATAAAAAAATGGCTTAACATTTCTTTACATCGATTGCTGTACCGAAGAACCACTGACAATTATTTTATGTTTGTCTGAATCAAATTTTTATAGACTCGGATCAACACGTCACCGTTAATTTCCAGCCCTGATTTAGTAATAAACATAAATAGTAATTGAAAGTTGTGAATAACAAATTAGTTAAGCAAAGTAAATAAATTTGGCTGCTTATTTATTTTTGTAATGCTTTCTTATTACTTATTTGGCATGCATGGATAACACATCAGTTATGAAAACCTAAGTATTAGGGTTTACACCAGCAATGAAATTTTAGTGGTCCAATAGGACCACCTAGGTATTCCTTTAGTGGTCCAAAAACTTAATATAGTAGACAAACTTGAGAGAGAAAAATCGAACAAAGCAATTATGAAATATTATATACTATGATTATGATACTCATATTATGATACTCATCAAAAATTATTAATTGTCATCTATAATACCCTGAAACTAATTAAGTTCATTATCTTATAATAATTGAAGATTAGTATTTACTAATTTTAAGTGAAAATAATCTAAAATGATATTATCAAATAGATTCGACATAGAAATTAAAATGCTGAGACCAAATAAATAAATAAATGAGGAAACAGAGAAAGTGAGAGCAAACAAAATATTATATTAATAATTGATTATCTAAAAATTGTATAATTTTAAGTAAAGTCTATTCTAAAAGAAGACGAAATATTGTTCTGTTGATAAGCACTTATACTGTCAGTACATGAATACAAAGTGCATCACAGTATTCAAATTTCAACATTTAAATTTAATACTTTTTGTACCAGACATTTTTAGTTATTCGATTTGAATACCAGACATTTAAATTCCATACCACGTATAGAACAATAAAATTAGTACAACAAAGTTTTTTTAAATGCTTAGAATTCAATGGAAAAGAAAAATGTTTTATTGTTAATATTTTGCATGCCAAATATTTTCCAAGGCGACAAATTTGATGCTTATGCGTATGATTTCTACGACACTTGTAGAACATTTGGCGAAAACTGTCGCTATGTCGTCATACTGGCTTGAATCCTGATAATTATCATTAATTATTGTTCTGCTTAAGGAAATTCCTATCATTTTCATAAATTTTATTTATTTTAAAATATTTTTATCATTTTGGAAAAGAGAATTATCAAAGTAATAACAAATATTTTAAAATGATATATATATTATATTTGTTCTAATTTTAAACATAAATATGTTTATTGAAGAGAAAAAATTAAATACAGTAAGTTTCATGAAAACAGACAATAATTTCACAAATTACATTTATATTAAAAATTGGTTCAATGAATATCAATATTATATTATCTAATATTCTAATATCTATTATTTTAATATCGATCATTTTAATATCGATTTATCGATCTAACATTAATGTATTATTCTAAATATAATATAATCATGATTAATTTTTACTATTATAATTTTGCTCACGAAGTTGAATATTAAGGAAAAAGTTTAGAACATGTTTAACAGCGGAGAAATTTATGTTTATTAAGTCATCCCCGTTTTTTTAAGTAGAAAATATTACTAAAATAGAATAGAATGAATCACTAATAGAATCACTAATAGAATGAATTGTTCACTAAATACTTTTGCAAGCAAAAGTACGCACCTCAAAAGATATTATGCAAAAGCTTATGAGTACGTCTATTAAAGACATTAAAAGTATTTTAATTTTCAAAATTAAGTATGAATAATATTTTTCCAAAAGTTCTGAACTTTATATTATTTTATTTTTCCTATCTTTATGGTGAAAGTTTTTAGACTATCTCATAGCTAATCTTGGATTCGTCACTGCAACCGGTCTCTAACATTTTAGTCATATTTATAATTAAAATCTCAAAATTTCACTGCAAAAACTAGAAAAATTTTTCAAAGCTCGATTGTATTTTGGGTACATGGAACCATTCAATCGAGAGATATCGGTAAAAATTACTCCAAAAATAAAGATTTCACATTAAAAATAAAGGTTTCACAGTAAAAATAAAGGTTTTACAGTAATATGGAAAAAAATTAAATTTGTTTTTAAAGAGAAAAGCTGTCTTTAGAAACTTAAAATTTTTTACTGTATCTCCACGAATAATATATATATATATATATATATATATGTCCACCCGATTGACACTCGTCATTCAGGTATCAGTAAGTTAGATTTCTTGGCCACTCTTTCGGGGACACCATATTAGGTGGACCAATATTGCTCCCACAGTAAGGGCAGATAGTACATAGAATCAAAAAAATATCTATACTTTGTCTGGGATTCGAACCCAGGACTCTTTCGGGGATACCATATTAGGTGGGCCAACATTGTTCCGCTCTCACAGTAAGGACAGATAGTCCAGAGAATGAAAGAATATCCATGTCTTGTCCGGGATTCTAATCTAGGACCTTTCTGATGTGAGATCAGCTCCCTGACCACTACACAAGTTAACTGTATTTTCATTTGAGTTAAGGAGACAACGCTTGAAAAATTAATATCTCAAATATATGTTCCCAGTATAAACGTTCCATATATCCTCCCATATAAAACCATATATTCCCATATAAACGTTCGTAGAAACTATTTATTTTCCATAAGTAAAGGTTATACATGAGGTTATAATGAATGATCAGTCTTCTTTTACATAAAATTAACTGTATTTCCATAAATTAAAAATTGAAATCTCGTCAAATCTAAAGTATATGGCACTGTTTCACATTGAAGTTCGCGTAAACTATATTTATGTCCAAAAAATAAAGTTTTCATCGCATGAAATTTCTTAAATTAATTAGTTAACTGTCACCAGTAACATAAAACTTTTAACTGGATTGTTTCCCATTTTTTCGAATGTGGTGTAAAAATTATTTAATATTTTTAGACATTGAATCTATTTACAATTTAGAAAGAAACTAACACCGAATTAATGACATGGTATTATTTTTTACAAAGACCATCTATAAACAACTTGGCGAAATGACTTCCGCCACAGCTGATGAAGATTCTCAAATTGTTTTTTGTTTTTTTTTTCTTTTTGAGGGAGGAGGGACAGATTTAGAAGAATGTGTCTAGCCTAGAAATCTTTGTCATCGGTTAAGAATATTTATTTTACCTTGAATATAGCTTATGCATCTGCTTAAGAAGAAACAGGTGATATTTTCCTCCTCCGCTGAGTGGGTGTATTCCCTCACCCCCCAATATTAAAAAAAATAATAATTAAAAAAAAAAAAGAAACAATTGTAAAAAGTTTCTCTTTGTCAATGTTTATCTTCAATGTAGTAATTAAATCTTCTATGTCTTTCTTTATAGCGAAAAATATATTTTAACTAAATTAAAAATATATCTACGTCTAAGAACTCGTAAAAAGTGGATTCCAACACTTAAAACTGTTAGCATTGATTTATAAATACATGGCGTTCTTTTTGATAGCGATTTACTTAAATATTTCATATTTAAATTCATTACCTAAAATATTTAAATTTAGTTAACCTCGAGTTGGCATTCTTTGCATTCCTTTCAAAGTCAAAAATATATTTTTGAAAAATAAATTACACAAAAAATAATGTGAGTCATTATTCCATTAAATTACTTATCAATGTTTAAGTCATTATTCCATTAAATTACTTATCAATGTTTATCTTCATTGTAGTGATTAAATCTTCTATGTCTTTTTATAACGAAAAATATATTTTAAATAAATTAAAAATATAACTACGTCTAAGAACTTGTGAAAAGTATTTTCCAACATTTAAAACTGTTAGCATTAATTTATAAATACCTGGAATCTTTCTGAAATCGATTCATTTAAATATTTCATATTTAAATTCATCATTCAAAATATTTAAGTTTAGTTAACTCGGTTTAAATTTTTAATGTTCTCTATATTTCCTTTAAAGTCACAAAAATATTTTATAAAGAAAAATCATACAAAAAAATTATATAAGACATTATTCCAATAAATTCAATTATCCTAAAATTCGTAAAGATGTACAGTTCTTTACCTCTATTTATAATATTAAATGTAACGAAAAAAAACGAGTCTGCATAAATAACTTTTGATCAAATGATCGGAATTTCATGTACTATATCTCTTAATAGTTCAAGGTAGTGACTTGAAATATACTAATTAATTAGTGCAGGCGATATTTTAAGTTACCAAATCAGACACAAAAACATACTTTATCTGAATAAACAAATCTTATTATTATTTTTCTTTTGACGGATTATGACGCAATCTGGAAAATATGGTCCCAATAGTTTGGTCAGAAGAGCAATCAAAATTTAGACCTCTTATTGTTAATTTTACTTATTGTGTTTTTTTTGCTATATCTCAAGATTTTTTCAAGCGAATTAAAAAAAATTTGCACACAATTATAGCATTCGTCTATCCAAAGACAATTTTATTCCAAAAATAAGATTAATAGTTATTAAGTATTTTTTTTTTATAATTTCGTTTAATAATAGTCGAAAACAATTTGAATTGTAAGATATACAAATTTTTATACAATTTTAAATAATGTAGTTTTTATATAGAAACAAAATTGGTCCAATAATTTGTGAGAAATTGAATTTTAAAATAGTCAGACATTTAAAATCATTTGTGCTTAAATTTAAAAAAAAAAGGGATAAACAATTAATGCCGCATGTCTTTAATGCTGGCTAAAACTTGAAGTATTTAGGTTAGTCTGTAATGCGAATGAATAAAAAAAGATTTTTTAAAAGCAGCATGTGCATTGTAATAATGGATTTTAATTCAAAATGGCACTTACTCGAGGGAGAAAACTAAAATATTCCTATCTAGACGAATGAGGAATTGTTTCAGATTATATATTAAGTTGCGTTCAATAAAAATAATTCAAAGTCGGTAGGGCTAACAGTTTAGAAGTTATTGAGGTTTTATGTATGGAAACTGACAATTTTGTACTCCTTTGTATTTTTCATGCTTTTGAGATTGCCATCTACGCAAGAGAGGTATTGTTCCTTATGTTACATTTAACACCTATAACCTTAAATCAATTAATCTCATAAAATTTTTCTCTCATTCACCCTTTAACATAAAAAAAATACTCTTAAAACGATTCCTAACTTGTTTATTTAGGAATAGTCCAACCCCCACTCCAAAATATGCAAAATAGGCATCCTACCCTATTCTGCTTTATTCATGTTTTTTTTCCTTTCTTTTTCTTTTTTTTTAAATTTATTTTTTTTAATTTTTTTTATTATTATTTTTTTTAAAGTTTTTGTCTACATAGCTCACAGCTGCATAGTCACTTTGGTGAATGTCCGAAATATTCATTACATCCGACTTGATATTAATTTATTCGTGGATATAATTACATTTATTCGATATTTTAATACTTACTGACGATAGATTAGAAGAAACATCAGTGTTTGGAGTATTGGGCAAATGTATACCGGGAAGTGGCACTTGACCTTAAAGGAACATCAGTGTAGGGTATACCGGGCAAATGCATAATGGACAGTGGCACTTAACTAGACCTAGTATATATTTCGGACATTTACCAAAGGTCTAGTCATACTAGGTCTAGTTAAGCGCCACTGCCCGGCATACATTTGCCCGATACTCCAAACACTGATGTTTCTTCTAATCTATCGTCAGTAAGTATTAAAATATCGAATGAATGTAATTATATCCACGAATAAATTAATATCAAGTCGGATGTAATAAATATTTCGGACATTCACCAAAGCGACTATGTGATTGTCAAGATTCACCGGTGAAAGTCAACAACCACCGATTTCGGTCATTTACAGTAACATGCACATCATTTACATAATAACCTCACCAGGACGTTTATTTCATACTTTGTCTAAAAATGTCAGGCATTATATATAATGCCGGCGCTTCATACTTTGCCGGTAACATATATAATAAATATTTAAGCTAGAATTACGAATATGCAGTAATTGCAAAAGTAATCGATACAAGTTACAAGCTTATTTCTTGATTTTGTTTGGTATAGGGTGTTAAAAAAAACATGTTTTCTTTCCTTATTTATTGTCGATTCCTCAAGCCTCTGAAAGCTTTAAATCTTATTGCCAAGTTTGAAAAATCGCATGAACTAAACAACTCTAAAATTACAAAATAATCCTCCGAGTAGAGGATCCTTGAGAAATTTTTAAAAAAAATGTCAAAAACTGAAAGTGTCTTTTCCATTATTGTAGGGCAGTGTATGCATAAAACAGTTTTTCTTCCACTTTTTGACACCATCTCACTGAAAAAGAATTCTGATCACCTTTTCCCATGAACATCAGTCACACCCATGTCATTGGCAGTTCCCATGAAATGTCATAGTCACTCTTTGCCTCACTGGAATGGTCACCCATCACATAGAATTTTTTTTCCTCGTTCATTTATAATTTTCTTTTTTTTTTTGGCAAAACAATGGGAATCGGAAGTTGACAAGACGCGTCGCGCTTGCCACAGAATTCCGCATAAAACCACTTACACGCCCAAAAAGATGTGCTTGTTGCTTTTCAGCAATTTCTTTTTTTTTTTTCACAAAAAATTTCTGAGAACGTTATGAGAGATATTTACCCCCACATCTTCCTGCCATTGTATTTTTTGATGTACTAAGGTGTGAGCATTTAATCATTCATCATCAAATTAGAGAAATGCCAAATAATTATAAAGAGTTAAACATAGCTTCATGCTCAGAAATTAACTGGAATCGCCTGTACTTCACTTTTGTTAAATTTATTAATTTAACATTTAAGTATTCATCAACAGTATTAAAGTACTTAATTTACTAAAAACGAGGTGCTAGGTTTTTTTTCCCCCTTTAGAATTATATGAGAGATACTTACCCCCACATAATCCTACCATTGTATTTTTTGTTATACTAAAAGTTGAGCATTTAATTATGCATCATCAAATCAGAAGAACGCTGAATAATTATAAATATATCCTCAATGTTAGAAATTAATTGGAATCGCCTGAACTTCACTTTTGTTACATTTAATAATTTAACGTTCAAGTATTCATCAACAGTATTAAAGTACTTAATTTACCGAACGAGATGCTAGGCGTTTATATAATCAGAGAAATGCTAAAAAAAAAAAAAGAAGAGTTAAATATAACTTCAAAGTTTGGAATTTTTTAGAAGCATCTATATTTTAATTTTGTTAAATCAATGCATTTAACAATTAAGCATTCATTAACAGCATTAAAGTACTAAATTTAGGGTAAAGTAGAAACTAGCTGTACTTAAAAAAATATGAAGTATGGTCCTTCAAAATCCGAAAAATTTTGTCATTTAAAATCATGCTTATGCATAGCGAAAAATTTATGGCGTTAAAATTATAATTATCCGACAGAAAAATATTTATGATTTTAAGCTTTAATTATCATGTAACCCCCATATCTTAAACTCCTTGAATTTGATGTACTTAGTTAATTAAGTTTAGAAAAACTTACTTAGTTAAGTAAAAATTTACTTCATCCCAGAACGCCTTTAAAAAATGAAATAAAAATAAAGAATCGACATTACCAAGAAAAGTATAATATTAACGTTACGTTCCTCCGGTTCATTATTATAGCGTGAACATAATAATTATCCCCCAGAAAAATATTTGTGGTGTTAAATTTATATTCATAAGGAAGAAAAATTATTAAAAAGTTACATTATAATTATATTTTCTCTTATCTTTTCGTTATAGTAGTTCTTGCTATACTAAGAGTAAGCATATAACTAGATATCCGAAATCAAAATATTAATAAATAAAATGTTTATAAAAATAAACAAAAATTAGTTACTAAAAAGTGTGTCCAATTAATAATTCAGTTCGTCCGAAACTGAAAATTAATGACGTTTAAATTACTTTATCAATTAGAAAAGTATTTGTGAAGCTAAATTTATATTTATTTGGAAGAAAAATTACCATAAAGTAAAATTATAATAGTGTTTTTCCACATCTTTTCGTTGTAGTAGTTCTTGATATACTATGAGTAAACACATAACAAGATGTCTCCGAATGAAATTATAGCTAAATAAAGTGTTTATGAAAAAAAGCAAAATAAAATACGAAAAAGTGTATGTCACTTAATAATTTTATTCGTCCTGTGCTGAAAAATTTATGAGGTTTAAATTATTTTATGTATTCGAAAAATAATTGTCACGTTAAATTTATATTTATTTGGACAAAAAATTATCATACAGTTAAATTATATTTCTCCATATCTTTTCGTTGCAGTATTTCTTGGCATACTAAGAGTAAGCACATAACTAGATATCTCCAAATCAAAATATAGCTAAATAAAGAATTAATGAAAATATACAAAATTAGATAGTAAAAAGTGCATGTCACTTAATAATTCTATTCGTCCGGAGCCGCAAAATGCGTAACCTTTAAATTTTTTTATTTATTATAAAAATGTTTGTAACGTTAAATTTATATTTATTCGGGAAAAAAATTATCATAAGGTTACATTATATTGTTCCATATCTATCGTTATTGTAATTTTTAATGTACAAAATCAAAGCGATCAGCAAAATGGAAATGAATAATTACTGGATGAAAAAGAAAAGGAATATAAATAAGGAAAATGAAAGAAAATGAAATGAACTTAACCGAGAAATGAAATGAACTTAGCGCTTTTAATTCATGCTATATTGAAAATGAGCAGGTCCCGTGAGTTGAAAATCGATTAGTTGTTCTTACTTATTCCGATGGCCAATATCAGCAAGCCTGCTGAGGGAAATCATAACGAACTTTTAAGGCAGAGGGCGCGTTTCTTGCTTTTCAGTGGCGCCATCTACGGCCAAGAATACGACTTCTCACATATGTCACCGCCTGTTTAGCAGGGAGGAGTTCTTCATACTTCATTCATCCACAGACCTGAACCAAAGACCGATCAATCTCCAATTCGTTCACCCCAGAGGTCTTGATTAGTAATGGGAACTTAGAGGACTTTGTGACCCTGACAGATTTAACATGCACCAGTAATCTTTTAATACAAGTTGGTTCTTCGGCCGGTGGCATTCGAACTCACGATCTCATGAACACGAGTCCAACGTTCTACCAAGCAGGCTATTCCGGCCATCGAATAGTAGATATTTGATGAATAGTTAAATTCGAACTTCTATGATCCATTAATGTTATTTGTAAATAGGGTGTTATTACAAGTTCATGGTTAAAATTATCATTCAATATTCTCGGAGTATAGGAAATAAATATGCTAAGTATTTATCATTCAAAAATACACTAAGTACCGAGGCAAAAATATAATTTTTTCGAATAGAAAATGCTCCATTACAAATTCAACTTACCATAAAGAAAACTGAAAGTAAATCATCTTCACAACAGTTGATTGTGAGCCAGAGGATCCAAAAGTTTGTGTCCGAAGGGATAATAGTGGCAATGTGGAAATGTGGTCAACATTGCGCACCGAGCCCTTTTTGGACAAGCTGGTACCCATCTGTTTGAAGCCGGAGGGCTTCAAGCCACCACCAGGGATCAAACCTTAGTCTTTAACAATATCAGCCATGGGCTTTGGCAGATCAACAATTCTTGAAGGGACATAATTAAAATACACTGTAATAGCTTTCTAAACTCCACACATAAAAAAAAAGTTCTTATGTCTACAAAAGATGAATTATTTACATTTTTTTCTTGTTTTAATGAATTTAAATCGATGATGATTCGTGATATTTTTCTTTATTTGTCTGGAATAATAAAAGGGACTTTTAGAAAATTTTAATAATCCAGGGGGACACATACCCTCTGCCTCTCCCCGCCTATAAAGCCCTTGATGTCAGTTCAGTGTTTAACCACTGGGCATTTTACTACAAATAATTATTATAACTTATTTTAATAAAAAAAATTATTATACAAAAAAAGAAAAACATGTTTTATTTTTCAAGCAGTTTCATATAGCGGGAATTTTTTAGTTAATTATTTTATTTAAAACTTTACTTTTGGTTTAAATAAACTGAGACTTAAAGCTATTGTTTTTTAAAAGATACATTTATAAGCTTCAACTTGCAAGTTGTACAGAACTTAAGTCAATTATAATATATTTTTAGAAAATGTGCTTCAAAATTTAATTTATATACTTTGGCCTTAACAGCTTTATTCCTTGAAGAAAATGCCAGAATTTTTTGAAGTATTTTACTAACAATTATTTTTCAAAACCATTTTAATGCAAAAATTTTCAAATACTCAAGTCAATTGATCCAGAAAGGAAACAAATTTTCATTTCCATATGCTTTAAATTCTTTTTCGCAGAATGATGTGATTCAGTTTTTTTACATAGTTATACGTAATCAGGGTCTTGATTTAATTTCGAAAAGAGCTTAAAATTTAAATTTAAATTTAACAAATACAAAGCAATCAAGCATTATTCTATTAAGACTCAACATTAAGATTCTTGACAATTATAATTATATATTCGCCAATTCAATATTTAAAAAACAATGTATTTTTTTTATTGACTTAAAGTTAAAGCTTAGATCTGATTTTTTCTGCCAAACATTCTTAACTGGTAACGTACTCAAGTTTTAATTCAGTGTAGACTAATGTCGTAAGAGAAACTATCACTTAAACAATATTTTGAATAAATATACATTAATCTTCTGATCATTATTGGAATAGATCTATCTATATCTTCATTTTTTTCTGAAAAAAAAAAAACGAACTGCAAGTCTGATGCAAGTTAAGAAAGGACCATCATTGCTGTACAGGATTTAAGCAATCAACCAATAGTTTCATTTCGTTATCAAATAATACAAATATGCTTTCAAAGCAATTTAAAAGCTTTTAAAAAAGCTATCTTTTACTATACATATCACAGAATTATTAAGAAAGGATTACATCCAAATTCATTAGAATCCCAAACTGGGCGACATATATCGATAAATAAGGAGAACATTCGTTTTTGAAAAGAAACAACTATATGACGTTACAAGAACATTGAATTTGATTGGCCCACTAAAAATGGAGCGTGTTATGATGTTTTGCTCTTAACAAATCAATTGCCAATTAAGGAATTTTTACTTTTGTTTCACTGTCGAATTAAATAGTTTGCAAGAAACAATATTTGTTATTCTTTCATCAGTTTCTTTAAATGAGAATAAAAAGATGTATATTTGCTGCGATTTTCAGATATCATTTTTTTCAATTCTTATTACTTGTTAATTGATAAGTTTCTTTTTTCTTATTCCACACAATTTAAGAAATCAAGCAAGAAGAAGGCCGTGCAACGTCGTTTCAAGAGTTGGCGATGTTGATGAACGTTCGCGCTGGGAGCTTGGCATCCATTTAACATAAACTTAGAAGTAAACAACGTCTATATATAGGAATAATAGTTTTTTTCTCAACTTGCAACAGAGTATAATTGCAAATACTTTCAAATAAGAGACGTAATGGCTCAGAAGATAGAGCTTTCGCCTTTCAGTGAGGTGAACCGGGCTCGAATCTCAGCGATGGCTGGTCTATACGAATTCCGCATTCGGCTTGCCACGACCACAGTGCTGACGTAAAATATCCTCAGTGGTAGACGGTTCATGGGTTACAGTTCCCTTGTCCTCTGGCTAACCGTGGGAGGTTTTCGTGGTTTCTCTCTCCATATAATATAAATGTAGGTTAGTTCCATCAAAAAGTCCTACACGAAGACAAAATTTTCTCAATACTTGATCTAGGAGTTCCCTTGTCTTCTGGATCGGGTTCAAAATTACAAAGCTGCGGAGTTGTCATAAACCCAAAAATTGGGTCGATTGTTCAACGACGGTTATAAAATAATAAGCATTAAGCTCGTTTTTTCAAGGATTTTGAACTTATGAGCAAAAAATATGAGCTTATTTTTATGCGGATAATAAAAAACTAAAAATTCCTACGTTTGGAATCCAATTTTTTCTTTAAATTAGAAACAGGTTATCGGTTAAAATGTAGTTTCCTTGTGACCAGGCTTAACCGTCAACGATGCATGGCCGGAGAGAGGAAAAGTTGATTGCGCTTTTAATCATCTTCATTTAATTTTTGGTATCTGCTCTACTTGACACTATCTTTCAAAACATGTTAAATATAAGGTCATCATACATTCTGAATTCGAGAAATATCCTATAGCATGTGTTATTTTAAAATTTCAATTAAATCATTACACTTATTTAATCACCATTTTTAGGAAGAAAATGTAACATAATGCATAGATAATATTATAGATTTTTATGAAAATTTTTCTTTTTGCGCAGTTTACGTTAAAAGAATTTTTCAGCTTCATAAAAAAAATTTTATTAAAAAAATAAATAAAAAGTATAATAATAGTAAAACACTGAAATCAAAGTAAATTTATAAAAATCTAAACGTATTCATTATTCCTTACCATCTATCCAAAATTACTAATTGCATAATTTCATTGCCTTAGTTATAAGAAAACTGTTTTAAAAGTTATCAAATGCTAATTTTTCCAACCTATTAAAGTTAAGTTTTGATTTCTATTATTTTTTANAAAAAGAGCCGTGGAAACTTTCTTTGGAGGTCAAGCGATATCTTGAAGACCAAACGAGGCTTGAATTTTAATTTCGACAGCTGGACATGTCCCTTTTTCATTGCCAAGCACCGTCGGGGTTCTTGATTGACCCACCCTTGGCGTGATAATCTCCCTTTTGGGTTTTCGTATACGTTCCTGTTTCGTTTAGAATTGGATTTAATTTGACTTTTAGTAGCGAACACATGAAAGGAATTGAGGATTTTTTTACGAAAGATAAAATAACATAACGGTTTAAAAGAAAGAAAAACCAGTTTAAGAGTGAAATTGGTGAGGTTTTTTGCTGTTATTTTATTTTTCAAAAGAACATTTTGAATTCTTGATTATCGCCGTACAAAAGAATAAACGGATGGATTTATGTATTATATTTTTAATCTGGTAAACCGCACAGAAAGGAGTAATTTTATTTATTTTGACTTTGCGAAAAGAAAAATAAATAAACTTTGTTATAAAACTTAGCATGAGGTTTCTTGTTACAACAAAATATATAGCCGTAGTTCCTCTTAAAAGATAAGCAAAAGAACACAGAAAAGAACTCGCACGGATCGTGCGGATTTTGGATAAAGGATTTACGTGGATTTGTTATTCTTTTCAACATTTGGAACAAAAGGATTGATAGGCTTAAAATTTAAATCTTCTAAGATCCCCAAGGATTTTATTCTTTTTCAAGATCTTGAAATTCAATATTTTTCGAAACTTTAAGCGTGTAAGTTGCAAATTTTTCTGCTGAGGACATTAGCATATCTTTATACTCTTTGATTATAAGAAGTAATGAGGGAATACAACTATTGAATTTTCAAAAAATTCAATTTTTGCGTAATTATGTCAGGCTAAAAATGTGATAATATTTTTATTCAAATATCAGTTGCAATTATTCTCAATGCAAAAATAACAAGGTAAATCACATTTTGAATCTACTCGCATATGAATGGAAGAAAATTCCTCAAGTTTTAAATAAGTTCTCAAACTTATATTTTCAAGATAGATCATCAAATATTAGTATAATCGATTTAAACTTTATGAGCTTATATATTACAAATGCAGTTTTCGAATCTACGTGTTTAATTGCATTTATTGGTTATTTATAATTTATATATCTAAATAAATAATATCTTTACTTATAATTGTTTTAAATAAAGATAAACTCGAACTTTTTAGACCTTTTCTGATAAGCTTGGAAGCATGAGTTTATTAACCTACATTTATGTGTGAAAAGAAACTTTACCCGTTCTAAAACAATAGTAAGTTTACAATGCAATATAAAGATAATAGAATCTTCAATAGTAAGCAATACAATAGTAAATTTAAAACTATATTAGTAAGTTTGAAAATTGAAAACGCTATTGAGGTTTAGTATGTGATAAAAAAAAAAAATTGTGAAAGTTTGGGATCTCCTTTCGTTTAAACCTATAGCAAAGTTGAAAGTTCAAAGTCTCATTTAAATGATTCCGTAAAAACAAGTTTTTTTTTAAAGTAAAAACGCAATTTCAAAGAAAAAACTTTTTTTTTAAAAATTTATTTGTAAGACACAACTCTTAGTTCATTATTTGGGACTTATAAGCTGTGATTTAGTTGAGGAATAAATTGAAATAAAGATTTTTAAAAAAGTTAAATGAAACCAATTTCAGAAATAAGGAAACCAATATAAAAAAAATTGAAAATATTTTTATCATTAGATATAGCAAATACTTTTAAGTAAAGTAGTTAGCATCTAATAATTGTTTGATTTTTGTTAATTTTTTTTAAACTTACTCTTTAAAATGATTAAATCCCGTTTTAAAAATAGCTAAGGTATATCACATTAAGAATATATAAAACTAAAATATTAACAATTCGTTTTGAAAAACATTACAACTTTAAATACTTTTAAAAATTTTTTATACGCACTGTTTTCTTTTGTAACCTTCTACTGTTAGAAATTTTACATTCATTTACCAGACTTTCAAAAGATGTAACGATATCCGGCTATAAAATAAATTTCTTCGATTTAGAATAGTTAAAAGAGTATTTAGATAGTGATGTAAATAAATTATAGCAATACAGTTGAACCGAGATTCATCGTTCCCTTATCTTACGTTTTCCAGTACGTATCATTTTGTTTCAACTGTTCCATCACAAATGCTGTTCTTTGAATCACTGTAACAAATAGATACTCAAATTTCACGAAACTTTCTTCGTTTTTAACGAAACCGTTTCCTTGTACATACTCCCAGCGAACATTTCGTCAAAGTGACGAAATAACTGTCCTCACTTCTTCAAGGAAACGATTTTCGTTAAAAGTGAAGAAATATTGCGTCATTTTAGTTCCGATCGTCTTGTCTTCATTCTAGTTTCGTCAGTTTAGTTAACAATTTCCAACAGCAACCAGAGTCAACATTGATGATACACCTCGAAGCCTTTGAAACAACGAGGAACTTTCTACTTTCTCAAATAATTTGCAGAAAATGAAGAGCAATCAGCTTCAATTTTCGAAAATGTATTGTCTGCGTGAAAAAGAAAAGAATGTTCAAACCGAAATTTTGAAACTAATATTTCAAATTACTAAACGTCTATTCATCTTTCAGTTACACGGTAAATATGTTTGCACCAAGTACATAACTTTACAGTTAATAGATTTCTTTTAAAAATTCTATTACCTAGTTTATTACCTAATTTTCAAACCCAATACTTCTTTATTACGCTTCATGTTTTTTCAAGCCATTATTTGATCTTTCATTTTGACCCGCATTCTTCTTTTTCCCGTATTTATCGTTTGTAAGAAATGGTTCCAAGAGAAACAATTGATCGAGGTTCTGACATATGTTAAATTAATTTAAATCACATCCTTAAATATTAATTCCACAATTTTTTTAATAGATCAAATAAAATTCATTTATTATATTTATTATTATATGCTAATATCTAAATTTTCAGTCCTATTTAAGTTAAATGAATTAATTAGCTTTAATTTTTAGCTGTAAATCAATAGATTCTTTTTTATTTCTTTTCGGAAAGCCAGATTAGCAAAACGATAGTAAAAAAACGGTTCTTATCTTACAGTCTAGTTTTTTATACACTTTTCTCGTCAAATTAATTAAATTAGTTTTTATTTAAATAACACAAACTGCATTCGCTAATTATTGCATAATACTAAAATTGTTGACATTTAAAGTAAGTCAGAGAATAAGCTGGCCTTTATAGCCATGCATTTACAAATGCTTTTTAGGTCACACGATAAATCAGACGATAGTAAATAATCGTTTTCACTTTCAGTTTTTTTCTAATCCTTCTTTTTTATTTTTTATCGAAGTACATCAAATTAATTTTTAAAGGTTATTCAAACTACATTCATTAATTATCAGATATTAATATTAAATCTGCCAATATTCAAAGTACAAAAAAGAAGAAGCCGGCGTTATCACTATACATTTACAGATGTTTTTTGAAGTCGCAGGATTTATCAGACGATAGTAAATAATCGTTTTCGCTTCCAATTTAATTTTTCTAACCCTTTTTTTCCCCTTACATCTATCTCAGAATTTCGTGATCGGCATGCATTTCAGTAAGTCAGCATCTGTTTTTCAGAATCTTGTCAGCATCTTGATTTCATTTTAGTTCAAAATTTTCGGAATCAGAATTGAGAAAAACCAATGGGGTCGTGATCTTCTGAAATTGTCGTCTGATGCGCAACATCTGGATGTAGCCCAGCTGGAGAAAGAATGTCCTTCGGTGAATCGAGCAGGTGAGCAAAGAGGTGAAGACGAAACCGTTCTAAAAGCGGCACCTGTCCGAAACGTTTGTTATTAGTACTGTTTATAGTCAATGTCTTCCTGTCCAGCACTTTCATTTCATGTTGTATCATTAATCACTTTTTAATTATTGTTTAATGTCGAAGTTTTATTTACAAGACATCATTAAATAAAAAAGAGTTGACATAATATTATATCCAGTATTATTTCTGGAGAATGAGGTAAAGTAATCACGTGGAAGAGGGGTGGCTCATCTTCCAAAGTTCGGAATCCCGGTGATGAGTGGTTAACAGGCATGTCACGAAAAACATTTTTTGTTTAATTTCAAGGTGATGAAAAAAGTTGATACGGTGTTTTGCTTCTCCTGTAGCTCTACAGCTAGTTGTAGGCCAATGCTGTCTCCAAAAGTTTCTTTCATCGGAAATTAGGTTTAATATTTAGCAGAAACATTTTTAATTCAATAAAAAAATATTTATGCATCACGAAATAAGCCTGGAGACGTTTTTGTTTTGCTCCAAAAATGTAAATTTTAATTTTTTTAAAGTACGAGCAGAAAATAAATTTTAGATTTAAAGTTCAAAGGGAAATTTAAATCTACTGGAGTCTACATCGAAGCCTAACTAGTGTTAAAAAACATGAATAGTTGCAATTTTGTATCCACTCTTTAGGTTAGGTTATTAAGTAGATTCTGGGCTAGATTACGGTTTTTCATATAGATTCTTCGCAACCTAAATGTTATATTTCATGCATCGTTATTTTAATTCATAATTTACATTCTTAACTTTGTACTTCGAACTTAAGAACTAAAGCTTGTATTATATTTATATTTAAAAAAAATAATTGCGTTTCCGACCCCTTTGATCGATAAAAAAATAATTATACTTATTCCGTGATAACGTTTCAGTTCGACAAAATATTTTTAGTAAATATCAACACAGTCACCTGAAATGGGAATTTTGAGAAAATTTATTTTAAATATATAAGAAGGTTTTGGGCAATAAAGTGATGAGCCATTTTTTTATTCGAAAAAGAAGCGTGATAAAAAAGCGTGATTGCTTTTATATAAATGAATACTGGAAAGTGATATTTAAAATTTTTATTTAATTTAGAAAAAAAGCTCAATTTTTTTAATCGCATAACTAGTAGTAAATTATGTCATACAGAATTATATAATAGACAAACAATTCAAGTTCAATTTTTTTGTGAAACCGACATAGTATAAAATGGAATACAAAATACATTGCATTCTATAGATTACCCAGATAATTGCATCACAATGCCTTCATTTTTCCTTACATATATGTCTTTATACTTGACGTATTTGATATGCAGGTTAAAACAAAGCGGTTAGAATTCTGACGGTCTGATTATAAGACATTAAGAGTTAAAACGAAAAACTTATTAAAGATTTTCCAGAGGTGATCAGAGGAGAGAAAATGGAAAATTATTAATGGTTAATTAAAAAAAAGTAAAAAAAGAAAATTACTTTTAATTATAATTAACTAAATATTAATTAATTTGTAATATCTAATCAGTCACCTCTTTTTCTTCTCTAATTTGCTTTGAAATATCCGAATAAAGACAATAATTTTAAAGCTTAATCGACATCGAAAAAGAAGTAAATTTTCATAGATATAGAAGAGATAAAAAATTATTTGTAATTCGTTAAAAATAATTAAAATTTTTTTCATTATCCTTAATTAAAAAATAATGTGTCTGCTATCTCTCAAATAATGCGTCTAATCTTTTTATTCTTATTTTCAGTGAAGAATCCGAATGAAGACAATGATTTTAAAATTCCTTTGACTAAAGAGCATAATAAGAAAACTACCGTTATTATTAAAAGTCATTTGCACTTAGGCTGCCGTGCAGGAAAACCATTACAAAACTTTAACGTTTTAACAATCAGGGAACTGTGGTCAGGCACAAAACCAATTCATTTCGTTTATCTTTAGCCTGCAGAAAAAAAGAGAATAAATTTTGATTTGATGGTTTGATTTTAGCCATCCTAATTGCTTCAAGGCCTAATCTAAAATATACTATTAAATTAATACAGACGATATTTAAATTTACGAAATCACACACAAACAGGTACTTTTTTTAAGTGCACATACTTTAAAAAAAAAATGGACTTGAATTCCCAATCCTAAAATGTGAAGGATAGTCTCAATATGGAAAATATGGTTCCAATAGTTTAGTCAGAAAAGCACCTTAATGTAAATTTCACTTAATGTCAAATCTGTCAAAAAAAGGTTTGTTAATTCAGAGAAAGTAGATTTTTTAGTCTGGTTTTGTAGCTTTAAATATCGTCTTCACTAATTAATCATAGCATCTCTTTCTTCCTTTGCTCACTGTAAAGAAGTCGTATTCTTAAAAAAGTCGTACCAGGAATTATTTAACTGATTTAGCTCAAATTTTGTTTTTTGCAATGTAAAACTACATTCTTTAAAATCATGTAAAAAATTGTAGGCCTTAGAATACAAAAGTTTTTCAACTATTAGTATATAAAATAATTTAGAAAAAAAAATACTTATTAAAATTATTTTTTTTTTGCATGGAACTATCTTTGGAAAAACGCATTCTCTAATTTTCTAATTTTAATTATTCTAGTTTTTTGCTAATTCGCTTAAAAAGCTTTCAAGATATTGCGAAGCACACATAAGTGAAATGAACACTAAGGGGTTCAAACTTAGGATCGTTCTTCTGATCAAACTATGAAGAATATATTTCCCAGATGGTCCTTATATTTAGGGGATCAAAAATTGAAATCCGTCTAAATAAAGGTATGCTTATTTAGAGAAAAAAAAATTCTGCCAGATTTCCTTACTTAAAATATCATCTGCCGTAATTAATTAGTATATTTCACGTCATCCCACCCTCTAACCAATAAGATTGAGTCCTAAAACGTGAGGATTCGATCAAAAGTTATTTAGAGTGGTTTGTTTAAATTATATCACGTACTCTACGTAATATATTAAAACTATCACTGAAATTTTACGCCATTTCATAGCTTCTTAGATTATAAATATTTTAAAGTTTTCGCTAAGTTTTCCCAGAGATCCAGTAGCGAGAATTATAAAAATTCTAAGAAAAAAAATCAGACATGTTTTTCTACTTTTGTACATGAACCCATATGAAAATATCTCCATATACAAGTCGTAGACCACCAGCATTCAACCATTGGAGAATCTAATTTTCGATCTTAAAATGTCCCCACTGATTCTATTTGCATTTTATGGCGTGTAAAGGAATTATTTTTACTTTTACGTAGAAGTGAATAGCAGAAGTAGAATTACTTTTAAAAGAGATGACGATTACAGTTACAGCTAAATGATGATTGCGCGTTGTTCAATTTGTAGCACCGCAGGTATCTTTTCTTGTGCAGATAAGAAACCGGTAGTCTGGAATTAATGAAACTGTAAGTTAAAGAAAAATAATCGTAGTTTCTTTTTAAAATTGCTGATAGTGGCCGGTAATTTGTAAGAGCTCGCATAGCTATTTCATGAAGAAAAAAAAAGGGATAATTATAATGTTGTGTTTAAGAAATCAGCTAGTAGCATAATAAAAATAAATATGCATTAGCATTTTTTAAAAAGAGTTTATTTCTGTAAGTAATGGTTGTTCCAGTCTTCTTTTTCTAAACTTCAACAAATGTTAAGCATTAATTATTTCATTTAAATATTATTTTCTTATAATTTAATATTTTTTTTAAAAGAAAAGTGTTCCTAGTCTGTCTATTCTAAATTACTACAATCGTCTGTTTGTTATATTTCATCTCAATATTGGCATTTATAATTTAAATTTTTTTCTGTATGTAAGAGTTTTCTAGTCACTTTTAAAATAATTTCAATAAATGTTTATTGTAATTTATATGAAAGTGTATCGAGTTTTTTAATAAATATTCAAATAAGTTGTTTACTGTAATTATATATTATACCATTTAAAATGTATTTAAGCTCGATAGGACAATTCAAATTAGGCATAATATATATATATATATATACATANTGTATATATATATATATAGTTTTTTTTTTTCCTTTCACGAAAATCAAGGATCGACTTATACGCTTGTAATAAAGTCAAACATTCGTTGATCGGGAAATATCGATGCATTATAAACAATGTGACAGATATCAATTTACTGGTGTCTGTATCATTTTAACCTTCCCAAAAATCCTTTTTAATGTTATATCCAGTTAATTTTAAATTTTTTTTCATTATTTTCTTTACATAAATTTTTTTAGAAACATTTTAAATTACATTAAAAAAAAATTAAGAGCAAAAAAAAGTTAACCTAATTTATTTAAGAATATTTCAAAAAAAAATATTGCATAGTAGAAAATTATAGAATATATAATGAAGCTAGAAATCGAAAGATTTCAAAAAATCCTTCATATATCGGATCAAATAACGTTATATGAGGGCAAATGTATCTTACAAAGAAAGAACAATGTGATATATTTTTAACTTGTGCGGGTAAGCAAATGGATTAAACAATGTTTGATTCAAGCTAGATTGGCATTTTAAAAATCAGGTGTTTTAGAACAGCGGGTGCTGGGAATTGAAGAGAAAAATAATTTCAGAATGTATTGGACAGAAAGAGGTTGCTCAGTGAACATTCGGCGATAACTTTAATCCAAATTGGAAAAAAAAATCCTGTTACGTTTTATTTATAAAATTACAAATTTTTTTGGCCTCACCCTAAGAACTTTAGTTAACACTGTTAAAAAATTTCAGAAACTAATTTTGACTCGACAAAAAATTTTCCGTAAATCTCAGAGAATTTCCTTTAATATATTATGTTTCGGATCAATTAAGAAATATTTCTTTTATTTTTAAAAATATTAAACTGAATCGCATCGACGCTGATTCAGTTTCAGAGTGTAGCGCAGCTACCACTTTAACTATTAAATTCTGATACACTAATATGTAGGACATGTTTGTTAACTCGGTTCTACCTTGAGATTACTCTTGATACATGACGGTTGACATTGTTGGTAGCCTAGCTTCACAAAGCATTAAGATACTCCTCAAAATAAAATTTAAAAAAAAATTGGCAAATATGATTCAAAATATTTCTGAAGTACAGCGAAATGTTGCTGAATATTTCAGAAGAAGGTTTTCGAAATATCCAGAAACGTTTTTGAAAACTACATGCACCGTAGCTGCCCCATATATTCAAAACGTTTCGGGATTTTTTAATTTTTTTTTGTTGTAGAAATCTGTTTATCATCAAGAAACCAAAGTGATTGAAACGTAATTGTGGTGTCTGTGAGCAAAGCGAGAATGTGATATATATTGCCCCAAATGACATACAATGATTAAAATTGATAACTGTATGCACAAAATATCAAATGTTAGTCCTTTCTATAATAGATATCATTCAAAATTGTCCAAAAATATTTAAAAAGATCGTGCAAAAATTTTTAGAGGCCACCATTTTGTTTTTCACGCTGTTTTTCAAAGCTCTGTCGCCAATGAAATAAAAAAAGCCACAGTTTAAGTGCCTTACACTTGAAGTAATGTGATGATTTTAAACTAATATATGACCTTACCGTGAGAAATTATCTGGGCTTTCGAACAGACAAATAACTTAAATATTCTAAAAGTTATTAAATTTTTAATGCAGCATTTTAGTGAATTTTTAAATATTATAAAAAAAGACCACAAATGCTTTTCATTTTTACGAAACTGTGGTTTTTCTTCATATTGACGTTTTGCGCCATTTTTAGAATAAGCGAAGACAACGCTGGCTTTAGATAAACTGAATTTGACCTAACAATCATAAGTAACATTTGCAAACTCTCAGCAGTTATATAAGTAGCATATTATTTGCAAAAAAAATTATTACATATCATGACGGAGCCTTCGAAAACAGCCGTATGTGCTAAATCTGAGATGGTGTTCCATCGAAAATTAAATTTTCATATGTGTTTAGTATGTGTACCAAGTTTTATGATTCTATCATTAAGAATCTTCTTCCGATCAAGCGCAATTGTTGAAGAGGTGAAGGCGGACATTTTTAGTCAATTTTCATTGTAAACTGATGATAGATATTTACTATATTTAGCAGTATCTTTTGATACAGGTAAAATACAAAGCGACCACTCAATCACAATTTGTGATATAAAACGAGAGGTATTTTATGCTTTCCATTAATATTTCTGAAAAAATTATTCGAATACAATTCTGCAATCATTAGGTTGTTAAATAGTGTACAGTTGCCTGTTTTTAGATTTCTGATAAGTATCTTTGTTTTTAAGCAATTAATGTAGAAAGAACTTTTAGCGTCATCTAAATCGGTTTTCACCAGTTTCTGTTAAAAAATTAAACTTTAAAAATTTTGAAAACTGAGAAATATACAGTTTTGAATTGCACATTTAGAACCACAAATCACATCATTTTATTATTACATTAAAGATTTGAGTAAAAATTCATAGAAGTTCTAAAAACTATCAAGTGCCATTTTTTCTAATCTAATAAAGCGACTTCTTTCTTTTCTACTCTTTTTTTTTAAGGTATTGTGATGTCTAATAATACTATATCATGAAAAGTTTGTAAAGTACAAAAAATATCAAGAAAACACAAATTAAAAATTTAAACTAAATTCTAAGATGGCGAGGGCGGAGGAGTCATAAGGGCGCGAATCTTACAATGAATTTTAATTCGATTTTACAACGAATTTTAACCTGAAAACTAGTAAATATTACTAGTTATATATGTATGTATAAGAGCGTTCGCCGCCTTCCACTGAGGTGAACCGGGTCCGAATCCCAGCGATGGCTGGTCGATACGAATTCTCGGCTAGCACCGACCACAGTGCTGACGTAAAATATCCTCAGTGATAGACGGATCATGGGTAAGAGTCTCCTTGCTGTCGGGCTAACCATGGGAGATTTTTGCGGTTTACTTCTCCACGTATCGAAAATGCTGGTTAGTTCCATCCAAAAGTCCTCCACGAAGGCAAATTTCTTCCAATACTTGATACAGGAGTTCCCTTGTCTTCTGGATTGGGTTCAAAATTACAAGGCTATGGAGTTGAATATTCATAGTCGTAAATCCAAATCTGGTCCGCTATTCAACGACGGTTATAAAAATTGTGTACGTAATTTATGACCAGAGATTTTTGATTAAAGAACTATGAGAAAACGCGTATACAATCGATTTCTAAGATGTCTAATTAAAAATAAATTAGAAAATACTCTAGCCCTAAAGAGTCCTAGGAGATTGATTAAAAAATTAAGTTAATATAACTGTCCTGATTTATGACCGAAGTGATTTAGTTATATGTCTTGATTTGTGACCAAAAATTTTCGATGTAAGAACTAAGAGTATACGCGTACACAATCATATCCTTCGATATTCAATTTTAAAAAAATTAGAAAATACTTTAGCCTTTGTGAGTCATAAACCCTAGGAGATTGATCAAAAAATTAAGTGAATATAACTGTTCATCGAAAGCTACTTCGACGAGATTACCGCATCTCAATTAATGGTCGCTGAAACTAGTTATTCGTATTGATGACAGGTGGCGCAGATCATTCCAAGAGTAACCTTCAATTGCGTGACAGTGAGGAATAAAGCCACTAATCTGGTTATCAATGTGAACAAGGTGCATCTGTAACTTTATATTCATCTTCGCTACCCTTCATTTATTTGCTTAATTTTTTTTATTTAACCCTTATGCTGTCTATGCTTCCCCCCCCCCTTCGTGCGCAACCTGAAGGGAAGTATTATTCCTTAAATTGTTGATTATTTTTGTTGTATGTTCTGATGCTGCTTACATGGTTGTAATGAAACAGATGCTGCTTTATTTTAACATCTTTCTAACTTGTTTCTTCTCTTAAATCCAAGTTGAAAGTGATTGTGAAACCGGGAAGTTTTAATCTTTCTGGGCATCTTCTAAGTATAGTTCAGGTCAAAAATAAGTTTCTGATGTTTTTTTTCTTTTTTTTTCCTTTCAGTTTTGTTGATGAAATAGTCTCTCACCTGCTGCAGATGGCAATATCTCTTCATATGTTGACCAGTTATATCTTATTTTTGACAAATTCATGATATCTGCCGAGCTTCTCTATTACTATTTAATACACGTTGAAGAACTGATAGATTGAATGTAAAGTTTAATAAAATTAGAACCAAGAGTGTGTATATCGTGCCAAACGCAATCTTTTATATTATACTCACGATAAAAATAATTCTCTATAATACATTTTCAGATCGAAAAAATTAAACGCTTCTTAAAAACTGCGTTTGTACCAACAAAAGAATAAGAAAGCAAGACAGAAATGTTACCATATCAATTCGGAATCATGGAATTATTTATCTTTGCAAGAAAAAAGAGCTCATAATTCTTCTGTAGGTCTTTAAAGATGCAAAAATATTGAAAAATTCTGTCATCGTTAAAAAGTGCATTGAAATTACTTCCCTTTTTTTTTCTTTCCTTTTTTCTAATTTTTCATATAATAATGCCTACATAAGCATGAATTTATTCAACTTTTACTACTATTGAACAACAAAAACTTGTTGTCCAAAAATAGCTTAATTTTAGTTCAAAAAGTTGAAAATTGATAATCAGAAAAGGATTTCACAAATTTCCTAATTATAGTATTGGTTTTTTTAAAAAAAAAATAGCAAATGCATTTTGTTTTTGACTATGAACAAAAATTTGACAAAAATTTTACATTGCATTGCATCGCATTGCATTGCATTGCATCGCATTGCATTGCATTGCATCGCATTGCATTGCATTGCATTGCATTGCATTTTTCTGTATTGTAACAAAGCCTAGAACTTGCAGTTATTAAAAGATTCCGAAAATTCATAATTTACAGAAATCGTTTTTTAAAAATTATTAAAGTGCTCTTATACTCATTTTAAAGAATTATTTTTTAAGAAAACAAGTAATTGTTCATTAATAATAAATAAATAATGAAAAAAATTGTTTGTTTTTTTGAGATAAAGAGCTTTATATTTCCTCATTTCAAATCCTAACAAAGCTTAAAATTAATGCAAAATCTATGTTCATTAGTTCGTTATTAGCAGAATCTGTTCTTTTTTTGCAGAATTTGCAGAATTTTCACTTTCGGTCGGATAGTTCAAGGTTTAGGAGTTTATAAAAGGCTCATACATAGACTGACATTCATTCATATATTTATAGTATGGGTAATAATCCCATGAATTAAATTTTTTTCCACATCATTATTTAAAAAAACGCATCAAAATCAATATTTGTTTAATGAATACGCTTTGTTTCATTTCAACGCTAGTGAACTAATTTATAATACTCAAGCTATGCATATACACCATACAATACACCCAAAGTTATTTATTATTACATATTTCTAATTGCTACAAATCACTGAACTATAATTACTACAGTTATATATAATACTATTGGCACCACTGTCCAGGGTTGGCCTTAGAATGTCGCACAATGTTTCTCCAGACAGCTACTGTTCCTGTCCTTGACCTTCCTGTTGGAGATCTTTAAAGTTTTCAAACCATTCAAGACATTCCATTCACCTTTTCTTTGGTCTGTTTCTTGGCCTATAGCACATGGTCCTCCAATACAAAATCTTTACCACTCTGTTGTCAGGTGATCTCTCAATGTGACCTAGCCATGAAAGTCTCTGTGCTTTGATGGATTTTACAATGCTTATCTGCTTAAAAAGAATTTCCAGTTCATAATTAATTCTTATTCTCCAATAATTTCAGATAAGCCATAATTTTTCTAAGTATTTTTCATTCAAATATTATTAAATTATTTTTATTGTACTTTTTATGTCAAAATTCAAGTCTCGCAGCCATATATCACCACGGGGCGAATGATTGTTACTTAAATTTTTAGTTTAATTGCTCTCTGGATCAATTTATTTCTTAACTGATGCTGATAACTAAAATTATCACATCAATTTAATTTCAATAATTTTTGAAAATAATTTCAATTTTCTTTTCAAATTTTTGTCCTCAGTACCATTTAGAAAAAAATTTTACGTGAAATGTTTTTCCAATAAGTGCCAGCAAATAATATTGATAAGGTTACTGCAGCTGTTAGTGCAAGGTTTTTTCCCACTAGTACCTATATTATGTAAAATTATTTGTAACTTGAAAGCCCAATAACAAATGGTATATGAATCTTTACATAAATCAGAAACGTTTATATCATTCCTCTTAACTTTTTATTGTAAAATGATTTCGGTAGAATTTGATACGCAATTCATATAGCATTAATCCAATTTATTTCTAAATAATCCTACTAAATTCAAAACAAGCTCGTTCTTTTTTTAAGAAAATTTTAAGGATGCTATTAAATGTCACTTTATTTTTGAATTTGAATTTAAGCAATTATTTCAGATGTTCCTTTTTTCTTTACAAGAAGGACTCACGATTTTTTTAAAAAGCAAAATAGTTAAATAGTAATTTAAATAAAAAAATAAATCTTATCAGTGTTTTTTTTAATCAAAATTAATTGAAAGAAAAAGATGAGAATGATTTTCGCTTAAAAAAAATACAAAGAAAACAAAGACAAAAATTATTGAACTGTATTTTTCTGAAAACTTTAAATCTTTTAACTTTTGAAAGCATCTTTAAATTTTCTTTCAGACAAAATAAATTCAAAATTCTGTTTACTAATACTATTAGAAAGATTTCAAATATTTTCATTCATTTAACTTTTGAAAGACTCGCAGGAAGTAAAATTTTACAGTAGTTAAATAATAAAGAAAATAAAAAGAATGAACAGACAGAAACTGTATTTGTTCAATCAATAGGCTAAAATTTACCAAAAAAATTAATGGCTAAAAAAATTTAATTGCGCTAGCCTTTAAAGTGAAACCAATCAAATATATGATGATAATAATCAGCAATCATTAGTAAAAGAAAACATAATTATATATTCCCGCCAGTAGATTTGTTATAACAAATAACTCATTACACCTTCTATCCGAAGGAAAAGGTCAGTTTACCACCAACAAGTCAAATTCGTGTCTTTCATGAGAAACCCCAAGTAACTTTGTCCCTTTTACTAATGATGAGAAAATCCATCCGAAGTTGGAACCTTATAAACTTTCACATCCACACACCAAGGACATCCAAGTCGTCTTCCATTCATTCGACAGGAAAATGAAAAACCTTTCTCAACAGGGTTAAAAAACTTCAGAGCGCCTCGAAGTCACTATAAATATAATTAAATTTAGGTTCCCCTGGCGGACTTATTGGCGGGAAGCCCCACCTTTACACTTGATCTTTACTAACTTCCCCAGAGAAGTTGTTCCAAAGCAGGAAGAAGTAAGCCAAGTTGCTTGTTGGCGATGAGAAATAGACTTAACGGGATATTTTTTTAGCCTCAGGGCTATCAGCGTGGATAAAGGCTCATTTCAGTAAAGGTTTTCTTTTTTTGTTTTTGTTTTTATTGTCACAAGAGGGGGGAGGAATAAGGAAAATTGAAGTGCTGGTATGAGAAGTGTAGATTCTCTCATGATCTGCTACGTGAGGTTGGTGTGTGAATATTAATTTGTAGTAAAAATGAGGGAGGGGATTTTGTGTTTTCACATGGGATTGGTGTCGGAACTAAGAGTTTGGTTGCTCTCATACGATGCGAAGATAAGATAAACAAAGCGATTTCGACTCTTTGGACAGACAAAAGAAAATTGAATTAATAGTACTTGATAGAGAGTTAAACGGGGTGTATTTATTTATTAGGCCTGTTTTACTTTTTTTTTTTTTATTATTTTTAGAAACGGAAGTTAAGAATATTCAAAGGGAAAAGAATCTTTACATCTTTTGCCTTTGGATCCCTCTAAATATCAATTTTCCCTATTGATGTCAAGATTTAAATCTGGCAATATGCCCTCTCTCTTTTTTTTTTCTTCACTATTTCTGATAGTAAAATAAAGAAATAAAGATTTTGTAAAGGAATAATAATTTTTCCACAACAACAGGTAAATAGCAAATATTTAATGCATAAAAGGCTGGAAAAAAAATCATGAAAAGTATTGAAGTATTAAAAGCATTATTATTTAGTAAAGTAGAATGAAAAGTATTTAGTATTTTCGAACAAATTGGAATTTCACAACAAAATTTGCGTTAAGTTTAAAAAAAAAAAAAAATGGTTCTTTCAGCAAGTCAAATTTAAACTCTGTGGTTGCATTTCAGTGGATTAAAGATCTACTAAACATGCTATTTTTTCCTACAAGTTTAACAGTTAATAATTCTCGGAACAATTGTCGAATATAATTTTTTTTTATCCTTTTAAATTTCCTGTATTTTTTTCTACATACATTTGTAATTTCAAATTCCTAGTAATTAATTTTGTGCAGCAAAGCAAAATGTAACTTACAGCAAACAAAAAAGATGCTGAAATAAAATAAGGAAAAGAAAAGTGAAAATTTTTTAAAGAACCTCCTAAAATTGAAAGAAAAAAAAAATCAACAAAAAAGTTGAGATCACCTTATTACGATCACTGGTTACCCATTGGTTAAATGCTTTTTCTTTCTGGATTGACTCCGTTAAACGCCTCAACATTTCAAATCATGGATTTCAAAAACTGTCTCAATTGATGTTTGTCATCGGATTGATTTTCATATCCCCTACCTATGTACGTGTTTCAAGACGTCACAAAATACTTTTCCTTCTTCAACATTCATATTTATATTAAAATCACCTTCAAGCCAGTAATTATACGTTAATAATTCAACGAATACAAAAACACTTCAAATTATTATTATATAAATACATTAAAAATGCGTGATAGTGAAAATAAAAATAAAAATAAAAACACTAGCAATCGCCATAGCAACGCATGCAATGACGACGCATGCACACTGTTTTTAATTACTTCGTTTTAAATTTCGCCAAATTGGGGATTTTTAAAAAAGACTAATAACTTAAGAGCTTTTAAAATATTTAAGTTATTTGTCTGTTCTAAAACCCAGATAATTCTTCACTGTAAGATTATATATATAAAGTTTAAAATCATCGCATTGCTTCAAGCGTAAGGTATTTAAACTATGTCTTTTTTATTTTCCTTGTTGTCAGAGCTACGAAAAACAGCGTTAATTTGAATTTTCTAGGTTTCATAGCTTTTGCGCAGCAAAACAAAATGTAATGTTCAGTTGAGCATTCAAATCAGCAGCTGCGATGAAATTAGTACATAGTACAGAGAGAAATAAGGGTTGTCAGTACATAGTGAAGACGCATTTAAATAATCTGTATCTTTTTTAAATTTATTTATTTATTTTTTTAACTTTCCTATTAAGATCTCCCTTAAAATTTTAGAAACGAAAGTTCATAATTTCTCAAGAAATATTATGATACACCACGTTTTAAATTTGTTTCGGAAATTTTTTTGGTTAAATGAATAGTGGAAATTCTGCAAACGTGAGAATTACCTCTATGAAAAAATATTACAGAGTAGTTAGTTGGAGAAAAAAGTAAAACCTATCAGTATATTGCCTTCAGTCCTTCAATTTATTATGCTTCAATAGAACTCAAAAATAAGTCCATCTTTCAGAAAAAAAGAAAAAAACTACATTTATCGTCCCCCGTACTATTTTTAAATGAAAAGTAAGATTTTTAAGTCAAGTCAACGTTGTTTATATATTCTTATGCATATCCTTCAGCATAATTTCAACGCTGGAGACCTTTTTCAGTAACTTAATCACTATTAGATGACGAGGAAATTTCTCACTTTCTACCGTTTCAACATTTTGTAATTAATTTAAATTTTCCCATTGATTGCATTCTTTATAATTATAAACAACCGATTTTTTTTAAGGTGAAATTTATATTTTAAAATATATTTCAGACTAAACAATGTATTCAGACTGGGAGAGCCTTGTTGCAGATAGGACCTGATATCTAAGGATAGATGTTTGGCTTATATCAGGCTGTAGTGCCTTGAAAGAAGAAAGAAAAACACAAGAATCACACCTCTATTGGATGAAGATGAAATTCTCCATTTTTTTAAAATTATTTTTGTAGTTAAACTAAAGTTTGCAATATAAACTTTTCAATTGATTGCTTTCTTTTTAATTAGAAGCAATTAATTTTTTAAGGTTAAAATGATATTTAAAGAAAATATTTCAGCAACTTAACACAACTTATCCGTAAGCAAATTTTCTCAAATTAAATGTTTTATAGAACCATCTGTAGTCTAATTCATTATATTCACCTACATGTAAATGACAACTAGACAGCAATTATGCAATGTCTCTAATTTTGACAAGGCTCTTCAATCTGAAGTTGTCACCCTGATAAATGAAGTCAAAAGAGGGGAGGGGCTCAAAAATCATCATGGAAATCTGAGAAATGCATGCTCATGTTCAACAATAACACAGTTAACAATGACAAATGATGTCTACAAAAAAATCTGTCTATTTAATTCTAATCAATCATTCTATGATCTTCTATCAAATACTGACAGTTAAATGGTAGACAACTTGAAAAAAAATCTTCCCAAAGCCACTGAAATTAAAGCCCACATTCGAAATAAATCAACCAATGACAAAATGATTTTTCCAAAGACAAAAAAGATCTTGTTCCCCAAACGCACTCGTAATGTGTTCGTTCATCGGCACCCTCTGACACAAGAGTGCTTAAAACTCATTAGCAATTGACAAAAACTCATTAGCAATCGACATTTTTCAAGGAATCTTCCTGGAAATTGAAGTAATCGAAGGGCCGCCTTCTGGTAAATAGGAGACATGTTCCATTAAATTTCGATTGTTCGAAGAGGAAAGTTCTGTGGATTGATTTCTGTGCCATCAAGGATTCATCAGTCGCCATGATTTGAAAAGATATCGATTTTGATAAGGTCTTTAATGGAGATAAATCATTCATCAACAGCGCGATCATGATGTCATCGTTTTCTTGATCTCCTGTTCTTGATTTATTTTTTTTATACTTATCTTTATGACTGCTCTTCCATCTTAAATGAATCGAATGTTTTGAATGAATCGGTTTTTTTTGTTTTTTTTTGTTTTAGAAATTGTATGCCAATGATGTGTATTTTTACATTTACTTAAATGGAGTGTTAATGATTTGAAAATTTCATTGTTAATTATGTGTCATCTAAAATTAAGAGATAAAAAATAGATTTGATTATTTGTTATAACGAACCATAAAGGGGTGTCAGGCGTCTTATCCCATTCCATGATAGTCAGACTTTTTATCCCGTTCCATGATAGTTAGACGTCTTATTCCATTCCATGATTCCATCCCATTCCATGGTAGTTAGACGTCTTATTCCATTCCATGATTCCATCCCATTCCATGATAGTTAGACGTTTTATCTTATTTCATGAATATTTCTTAAGAAAAAGGCCTCAAATCAGGTCTTTTTTTTTTTTTTTTTTTTTTTTTTTTTTTTTTTTTTTTAAGAAGGGCCGTTTTAAAAGACTAAAAGGATCCACTTCCTGCTCCCCTTACTCATTAAACTCCAGATTTCTTCTCATTTATCTTTTTTCTCTCTCTAGAAACAGTATTTTGCACTAAAACAGAGAAATTTTGTTAATAAGAAATATAATTACTGTAATTTTACGTAACGACAGCTTATCGAATCGTAACGAAATGATGATTGTACTTGGATTTGAAAAAAAAAATCTACTTCTCATGCAAATATATGCAAAACATATTTTCCAATGTTTAAAAACTAAATTATTATCTTATTTAATACCTTTCTCGACCCTCGGTTACTGAGTGATAGCACTTCACGCTTTCGTGCTACAGGTCCTTGATTCGATCCTCGGGTCGGACAAGGTTGACTCAGCCTTTCATCCATTAAGTGGGTCGATAAAAATGAGTATCAGGCACTCTTGGGGACTGACTAAACACTGGGGGTGTTAAATACGATAATAATTTAGTTTTTAAGCATTAGTAAAAATGTTATGTATATTTTTGCATGAGAGTTCTGGCCAGGTGGCCGAGATGTGACAATGAGGCCAATGGTTGAGGGTTCGAATCCCGCTCAGGGCATGGATGTTTCTCTCTCTCTGTGTTGTTCTCTGTTGTGTGATGTGTGAATGTGGCCCACCCTCTAAACGGGTATCTGTGGTAACGTTGCTCGCCTCCGTGACTAATGTTCCAATAATTTGTTTGTCCCAAGAAAATCTGTAATTTTCCTGGCTACTTTTATTTAGTGGTTTATAACCAAAATAGATAGAGCCAACAATCAATATCTTATGTTAATAGATTGATCAGATACCCTCCTATATAAACATGTCTTGTTGCATAAATAAAGAACCAATTTTCTGGTTCAAAATCTATTTCAAAAACTTTTTCAAGGTGAGTAGGTTTCTGTGTTGTCATTTTCCTGGCTTCTTGAAATCATTAATAACAAACTACATAGATTTATCTGATTTATTTTAAGAAAGCCTGTTGTTTTCTGCAGAACAGAAACGTCTTAGGTCAAAATATTAAATTAAAGTTGTATGCTATAAAATGGCGAATTTGTCATTATCCTGGCTGTCATTTTCCTGGCTTATGAATGCCAGGACATTGAAGTGTTACCAGAATATTTTTTTAATGCTAATATTGTAAGGACGGAAAGCAAATATTAACCTAATACCAAGTTTATGTATGATTGTATTATGCTTGGATGTAATCAAAGTTATTTATTTATTTAATGATTGATTATTATACACAATTTTATTCTGTACATATCAGCAGCAAAAGTTTTTTTAATTCTTTGAACAATGGATAAAAATAATTAATTTAAGCAATTTATGGTCCATCTAACATAAAGGCTTAGGTTGAGTTACTTACTATTAACTTAAAATGACTGTTTTAATGTTAAAATGTTAACTTAAAATGTCATTTCCTGGCATTCAAGATTTGGTGAATTTCTGTTTTATTTTTTCTCTCGAGTAAATGTCAATAAACTATACTACTGTCTGTAAGATATTAATAAGTGTAACTAAAGAAGTATACAAAATATTTTTCAGATTATTTTGAAGACTCTAAATTTGAAGAACTTTTTTGGTCCGAATTGTGTCATGTTTAAAAAGAATCACCCATATATATATATATATAAAAAACCTTTACAAATTAATGTTTCAATTTCCATGGGTATTAAAAATTAAATATATTAAATTGTATAATTAAATTTTTGTATCATAAGTATTTATCATTATATAATGATAAATACTATATTGTGGTATATGATAATATTATATATGATAATATTATATTATATGATAATATTATTATATATATGATAATATTATATTATTCAAACAAAATAAAGAATAAAATATTTTTCAAATAATATGGAAAAAATGGAATATTATTTTAATAACATCGTTTATAAAACGATAATATCGTTTATGCTCTACAAAAAATATGAATATTTTTCAATTATAAATAAAACAAATAAATTGCTAAAATAAAGTTTTCAGTATATTAAAATAAAATTTAGGGTAAAATTCAAATTTGGCCAGCCGCAGTATATGAAACTGTTATTTTATAAAATCATAATCACAAAATAAAAAATTGTAGTCATTTTATAACGACTGCATGAACGAATAATGATTTGGAACAATTGCGAAACATATCCTAATTCAAAATCTTAAATTACTATTTTTTTTTTCAAATTGCTAATGATTGATAATAAGTAGCACACTTAATAATTTATGCAAATGAAAGAAAAATATTCTACTTACAAATAATTTCTTACTAACGCGAGCTTGTCACACCTCCAAAAGTTCAAAGTTCTATGACTGAACATCGAAAATCGTCTGCAGACAAAGGCATTTGAAAACGATATTCCCATCAGGTCTTACCAAGTCTTTAAACTGCCATACCAAAAAACTCGTTAATTAGTGGATTAGAATCATAAAAAACGAAGGAATACGCTTCCATTGAAAAAAAAATGGTGCAGTTTCTTTTTCAATTGTATCTTCACTTTCTTAAGTGAGAATACCTCCATTACTTGGAACATTTAAGGGTGAAAGGACTACCATGGGTGACGATTAGCAATTTTTATGTGGCAACGGGCTCGTTTGGAGCTATCTATTCAAGTTTTTTTTTTTTTTTTGTATCCTTCTCTGCGTTACACTACATTAGAAAGGATTAGCCAAATACTTAGTTGAAAATTCCTTTGAATATTTTTTTTTCTTTTTGAAAGTTTTATGTTATTTCCCCATACTAGCCAGAAAAGCATAAGACGCTAATACTTTTTCATCCACTTTCATTTATATTAGGCCAAAAAAAATAGTTAACTCTATAATTCCCACATTAACATTATAAATAACTCTTANAGTAATATATTTGCATGAGAGGTAGATTTTCAAATCCAGGTAATCATCATTTCGTTGCGAGTCTATAAACACTGTCGTTACCTAAAATTACAGTAATTATATATCTTATTAACGAAATATTCTCTGTTTTTCTGGAATTTTACATAACTACCGGGCTTATGTTGATCATTTTAAAGGACTGTGTTATAAACAATTAATATGGACTGGCAATATCATCCAATAACTGTGTCACGTAAGTCAACTGAGCATATGAGTTCTATGATTTGATAGAAACTTCCGTTTATTCTCAAAATTTTATTTCAATATATATTAAAATTTCTGAACGAAATATACTACTACAGTTTCATTCATATGTTTTCATTTCCGTTTTACATTGTGTCATGTTGACATGTTCTGAAAGATGACAGAATTGTCTTTGCAACGAGGGTGGGACTTCTCAGGATGCGCAAACGTTTTTCGACTTCCGGTGAAAAATTCGAACATCTTTATTGATGGACACCTGTATGAGTGAGTTGCTGTTGAAGGGGGGCGGAAAATACCGGAAGGGGGACACTTTATAGTATTATGTTGTATATTCTTGTTTATTCTGTTTTGCATATGAAGAGAGGTAATATTTGTTTGGAATAAATCATTTCTGAAGGTAAGAAATTTTTAAAAATATTTTTTTTTCAAATTTTATAAGTTAAAAAAATTTAAAGTTTAAAACAACATAACGCAATTTTAAAACTGGTTCATTTCGTTTACTGAAAAAAAAAATATCTCATCTTGGTATTTAAATTTACCGGTATTGCATTTCTCATTTTTTTTTTCAATGGAGCTAAGGTTTTAGTTTATTGAAACTAAGGTTAAGGTTAAGTTTTGTTTTAAAATTATTTTTATAAGAAATAATATTTTAGCAAAATGAAACACTTTGAACTGAGGCTGCTTTGATGCAAGAAAGCACGTTGAGCAGCCGACCCAATTTTGGGTTTACGGCTACTAATGTTCAACTCTGTAGCCTTGTAATTTTGAACCCAATCCAGAAGACAAGGGAACTCACGGAACAAGTATTGGGAGAAATTTGCAGTTGTAGAGGACTTTTTGATGGAACTAACTCGCATTTACATTACATGGAGAATAAAACCACTGATATGAGAAATTAGTTTTATTTGATTGGTTAGATTTGATGAAAAAAAATTGTATATCGACAAAATTTCTTTGTATTAATATATCGTACGGGCTACCTATTATAGGTGTTCAAGTTAACGTTACATTGTGTTTTTCTTCGCAAAAACTATAAACTTTAAAAGCTTGAAATTATTAAGGTTTGCAGAAAAGTGTACAGGGATTACGATAGAATAAAAAATTTCAACATTCGTTTATTTGTTCAAGAATTTGTGACTGTTAAGCGCGTTATAAAAATTTCCTTGCAGGCCTCTCTACAGCCCGCAGGAATGCAACTACAGAGTTAAAATCTGGTATGCCGAAAGGGCCACAATTTTTACACACAATTTTTGTGTTTATGATTTTAATACTGAGTTTTTAATTCGAAATTCTAATATTTCTGGAAGCTATTTCGACTTTAAATGCTTTTTCATTTATTATTATTTTCTTGAAATTTTTTTCCTCTTTTTTATTCATTTATTTATTTTTGCGTTACGCTACATTTTACTTTGCTGCTCAAAACCTGTAAGACATAGAAACTCAATTAGTAGTTAGAGATTTATTAACCTCTATGCTTGTATTTAAAAAAAAGAACATGTTGGCCGATCTACTGCCTACAGAGTTAAAATTTGACGTGCTGTAAGACCAATTTTTATTTTAATTTAAGCTAAAGTTTTTTTTTTTTTAAATTCCTGTTTCTGTGAAAGTCGTTGCGAATTTAAGTGCGTTATCACGACTTTTTTTCAGCGTTTTTTCTTTAAATACTGACTATTTATCCATTGTTGTAAAAAATTAATATTTCTCTTACGAGATCTTTATTTCTTTATTTTATAAAGCCCACCTTTGAGTAAATTTTAATCAAAAGTAGCAACAGAAAGAGAGAGAAAGATTACATGCTGGATATACAAATCTAAATATTCATAATGAAATTTTTGAAAATAGGAAAAAAGACGTATTAAATAGCTATAAGAGCTGTTCCCTATTTGAATTGCTATAAACCTCTTCAACAAGTAAAATTACTTCTAATTTATGCCTTTTTATTAAATCTCAGAATCTGTGTTCCTTAGGTTAATTTTTTTACTATTACCGAAGATTATTTTTCGAATCTAAGTAATTGATTATTTCGATACGATGACAACATTTCATTAACAGCAATAATTAAAGTAAGCTGCTATAATTGTATATTATGAAACCAAAATGCTCTGTGTTTTTTGTGGAAAATATTGACGTTTAAGAAAAAGTAAGAAATGATGAATGAGAATCAATTATGGGAGTTGGTAAACGGAGTGAGCAGGGGGTGGAGCCTCTCTAGATTTTTAAAATTTTGTAAAGTGAGGCATATTGTAAAATAGTTTCACGATGTAACATTATGTATCTTGCGTGTGCAACACAACTATGAGACTTTTGAAAATTTTCAAGGTGTTTAATAAGTTTTAAATGCCTATTGTTTTAAAGTCCGTTATGTAAGACTAATTTTGTTTCTTTAAGATTGTTCTTTTCTTCGATTGTTCTTTCAGCATCTCTAATTTTTAAGCCTTAATTTTTGAGGGTAAAATAAATTGGAGTTTTGCGCAGAGTATTGCTTTGGGAATGAGCAAGAAGAAATTACAATAGTGATTTTGTTTTTTTAGAATTCACATAAATAGACTAAAATTCACATAAGCCACAAGAATGAACAAGAGCATTTGTAAGGGAAATATATATGATTTAAAAATTGTTCAGCTGAGACTGAAAAAATAAATGAATAAAATAAGTATTGAAGAAACACCATCGGCATCAGCAGAGATATTTTTAAAATACTATTTCTGTAAAATATTTTTACAACTTCTTTTACTGATGCAACGGAAATCTGAAAAAGTTTGTTGCTATTAAGATGCAATGAAAATTAGTTTAAATATATTGAATTAATGCTCCGCAACTAATGCTACTTTAGAAAATTGTCTTAAAGCATAAAATACTTTACTATCTATACTAAAGTGTATCATTGAAATTTTGGCTGAATCATCCTTATGTGCAATAATAT
>NC_092211.1:61232756-61251919 GCF_043381705.1 Parasteatoda tepidariorum | reverse complement strand
AATCTCTTCAACGAGTAATATATTTGCATGAGAGGTAGATTTTCAAATCCAGGTAATCATCATTTCGTTGCGAGTCTATAAACACTGTCGTTACCTAAAATTACAGTAATTATATATCTTATTAACGAAATATTCTCTGTTTTTCTGGAATTTTACATAACTACCGGGCTTATGTTGATCATTTTAAAGGACTGTGTTATAAACAATTAATATGGACTGGCAATATCATCCAATAACTGTGTCACGTAAGTCAACTGAGCATATGAGTTCTATGATTTGATAGAAACTTCCGTTTATTCTCAAGATTTTATTTCAATATATATTAAAATTTCTGAACGAAATATACTACTACAGTTTCATTCATATGTTTTCATTTCCGTTTTATATTGTGTCATGTTGACATGTTCTGAAAGATGACAGAATTGTCTTTGCAACGAGGGTGGGACTTCTCAGGATGCGCAAACGTTTTTCGACTTCCGGTGAAAAATTCGAACATCTTTATTGATGGACACCTGTATGAGTGAGTTGCTGTTGAGGGGGGCGGAAAATACCGGAAGGGGGACACTTTATAGTATTATGTTGTATATTCTTGTTTATTCTGTTTTGCATATGAAGAGAGGTAATATTTGTTTGGAATAAATCATTTCTGAAGGTAAGACATTTTTAAATATTTTTTTTTTAAATTTTATAAGTTAAAAAAATTTAAAGTTTATAACAACATAACGCAATTTTAAAACTGGTTCATTTCGTTTCCTGAAAAAAAATATCTCATCTAGGTATTTAAATTTACTGGTATTGCATTTCTCATTTTTTTTTTTCAATAGAGCTAAGGTTTTAGTTTATTGAAACTAGGTTAAGGTTAAGTTTTGTTTTAAAATTATTTTTATAAGAAATAATATTTCAGTAAAATGAAACACTTTGAACTGAGGTTGTTTTGATACAAGAAAGCACGTTGAGCAGTCGACTCAATTTTGGGTTTACGGCTACTAATGTTCAACTCTGTAGCCTTGTCATTTTGAGCCCAGTCCAGAAGACAAGGGAACTCACGGATCAAGTATTGGGAGAAATTTGCAGTCGTAGAGGACTTTTTGATGGAACTAACTCGCATTTACGTTACATGGAGAGTAAAACCACTGATACGAGAAATTAGTTTTATTTGATTGGTTAGATTTGATGGGGAAAAATTGTATATCAAAATTTTTTTTTAATATTAATAAATCGTATGAGCCACCTATTATAGGTATTCCGTTACATTGTGTTTTGCTTCCCAAAAACTATAAACTTTAAAAACTTGAAATTACTAAGGTGGGCAAAAAAGTGTACAGGGATTACGATGGAATAAAAAATTTCAATATTCGTTTATTTGTTCAAACATTCATGACTGTTAAACGAGTAAGAAAAAAATTCCTTGAGGGCCTCTCTACAGCCCGCAGGAATGCAACTAGAGAGTCAAAATTTGGCATGCCGAAAGGGCAACAATTGTTTATGATTTTAATACAGAGTTTTTATTCGAAATTCTAATATGTTTGGAAGCTATTTCGACTTTAAATGTTTTTAATTAATTTATTATTTTTTTTGCAATTTTTTTTCACTTTTTTATTTATTTATTTTTGTTTTACGCTACATTTAACTTTGCTGCTCAAAACCTATGAGACTTAAAAATTCAATTAGTAGTTGGAGAATTGTTATGCTTATCGTTTAAAAACTATAAAAACATATTGACCGATCTACTGCCTGCAGAGTTAAAATTTGTCTTGCTGTAAGACCAATTTTTATTATAATTTAAACAAGAGTTTTTTTTCTTTTTTAATTTCTATTTGTGGGCAAATCTTTGCGAATTTAAGTGCTTTATCAAGATTTTTTTTCCCAGCGTTTTTGCCTTAAATACTGATTATTTATCCATTTTTGTAAAAAATTAATATTTCTCATACGAGGTCTTTATTTCTTTATTTTATAAAGCTCACTCTGAGTAAATTTCAATCAAAAGTAGCAAAAGAAAGAGATAGAAAGATTACATGCTGGGATATACAAATCTTAACATTCATAATGAAATTTGTGAAAATAATAATTGAAAAACAACGTATTAAATTACTATAAGAACCGTTCCCTATTTAAATTGTTATAAATCTCTTCAACGAGTAAAATTACTTCTAATTTATGCTTTTTTATTGAATCTTAGAATCTGTGTTCCTTAGGTTAATTTTTTTAACATTGCAGAAGATTATTTCTCAAATCTAAGCAATTGATTATTTCGATATGATGACAACATTTCAATAACGACAATAGTTAAAGTAAGCTGCTGTAATTGTGTATTATGAAACCAAAATGTTCTGTGTTTTTTGTGGAAAATATTGCCGTTTAAGAAAAAGTAAACAATGATAAATGAGAATCAATTATGGGGGTTGGTAAACTGAGCGAACAGGGGGTGGAGCCGCTGTAGACTCTTAAAATTTCGTAATGTGAGGCATATTGTAAAATAGTTTTGCTATGTAACATTATGCCTCTTGCGAGTGTAACCCAACTATAAGACTTAAATATTATCAAGGTGTTTAATAAGTTTTAAATGTTGTTTTAACGTCCTTTACGTAAGCCTAATCTTGTTTCTTTAGGATTGTTCTTTTCTTCGAATGTTCTTTCAACATCTTTAATTTTTAAGCCTTAATTTTTCAGGGCAAAATAAATTTGAGCTTTGCGCAGAGAATTGCTTTGGTAATGCGTACGAAGAAATTACAGTAGTTCTTCAGCTTTTTTAGAATTCGCATAAATAATAGACTAAAATTCACATAATCCACAAGAATGAACAAGAGCATTTGTAAGGGAAATATATAGGATTCAAAAATTGTTCAGCTGAGACTGAAAAAATAAATGAATAAAATAAGTATTGAAGAAACATCATCGGCATCAGCAGAGATAATTTGTTTCTTTTCTAATCTTGTTTCTTTAGGATTGTTCTTTTCTTCGATTGTTCTTTCAACATCTTTAATTTTTAAGCCTTAATTTTTCAGGGTAAAATAAATTTGAGCTTTGCGCAGAGAATTGCTTTGGTAATGCGTACGAAGAAATTACAGTAGCTCTTCAGCTTTTTTAGAATTCGCATAAATAATAGACTGAAATTCACATAATCCACAAGAATGAACAAGAGCATTTGTAAGGGAAATATATAGGATTCAAAAATTGTTCAGCTGAGACTGAAAATATAAATGAATAAAATAAGTATTGAAGAAACATCATCGGCATCAGCAGAGATAATTTTAAAATACTATTTCTGTAAAATATTTTTACAACTTCTTTTACTGAGTGCAACGGAAATCTGAAAAAGTTTGTTGCTATTAAGATGCAGTGAAAATTAGCTTAAATATATTGAATTAATGCCCCGCATCTAAAGTTACTTTAGAAAGTTGTCTTAAAGCATAAAATACTTTATTATCTATACTAAAGTGTATCATTGAAATTTTGGCTGAATCATCCTTATGAAAAATCCCGAAAGGCAAAATCTAAAAGAGTCAATATTAATGGTTTAAAAAAGTTAACTTTGACGAAGTAATTAATTATGCTGATCAAAAAACATTTCTGAGAGGTTATTTTAAAAACACTTCCCAGATGACGAATAGGAAATATTTCAAAAATATTTTTCAATACTGGTTACACAAAATATTGATATTGCTAAGATTGAACTACCTAAAACATTTTCTGGAATTTTTGAAATCTTTTTAAAATTTTTGTGCCCAACCTCATTTTTGAAATTTATGTTAAACGTAATTTCTTTGCTTTGTGCTGCGTGATTAGCTCTATTGTTTGAATGCAATTTTTTTTGAAAGTTTTACAAATTAAAAATTAGGTATAACAGTTACATCTAACATCAATTATCACCACTTATAAAGGTAGTGAATAATTTTATGAAAGTATTTAGTGATATAATCATCTGAAATTCTGATTTCTATAAATAATAATTTCTCTAACTAGTACTTTATAATTTCATAAAATTATTCAGTTTGAAATTAATTTTGAAAAAAATTTATTAAATATCGTATTTAACATAGGCATTGCAATGTATCTTATAACTCGTGTGATTAGATTTTGATAAACGATTCGATTACAAATGAGAAGATGGCTTAAATAATAATTATTTCTCTTCTGTAAGATTTAATAATAGAGGTTTCAAAAGAAAAATATGTAAATATCATTTCAATGGAATGTTGTCAAAACGACATGCAACTCACTTAAATACACATTTAATTATAATAAAGTTGGACGTAATGTAAATATGAAAGACAATTTTAATATAGCTTTTGTGCTTTATACGTTGCAACTAATGCTGTATTATTATACATATTTCTTTATAATACAAATTTTTTTATAACGTAACATGCAAAACTGGAAATATTTCAAATATAGATTTTGTGATTCATATGTTGAGACTAGCGCAGTATTTTAATACATATTTTATTACATGCATTTTACTATACATATTTTATTACATGCATAATACTACTGCATAATTTACTACACATATTTTATTGCATGCATAATAATGCTGCATATTTTACTATACATATTTTATTATAGTAAAATTAGACGGAACATAAAAAGAACTAATTTAAATATAGGTCTTGGGGTTTATATGTTGCGACTACTTCAGTCAAAGAAAGCCCGAATTCTTTTCAGCGCTTGTAAATTAGTGTAATAAAATAGTAAATCTTATTTTATCTTATATATTTAGTTACATAAATCTTATTCAAATTTACAATGTCAATTAACAACAATTTTAAGTAAGTAGTTTATTTTGAAAATTCTTGCAACGATACATCAAATATATAAAATTATGTCAGAATTACACAATGAATTCAGGGATACATTTTTAAAACCTTGGAGAAAAATTCATAAAATATCAACTTCAAATATTTCTCCCTGACCCTTTATTTATTTATTTTTGTAAGAGAAAACAATATAATCAATCAAATGGCATATGTAAAATTTGAAAACTTTTTTTTGGGGGGGGGGGAATTAAAGTGCATTTTTAATCTCTTTATATCATAATTTTTATATCATAACATTTATATCATATCTTTTTATACAATTAAACTTTCTTAACTTACATTTTTAATTTTTTTAAGACAAATGTTTTCTTGAAATTAAGAATTTCATTTTATACAGCGGCTGTAACATAAAACAGCGTCAGCTATAACTTCTTTAAAAAAAAGTCTAACATTTAGACTAGCAATAACTTCAGAAATAAATTTTGTTAGTTTTTACAGTTTAATATTTAGTATTAACCTGTTAATATTAATATTTGGTATTAACCAGTTAATATTAATATTTAGTATTAACCAGTTAATATTAATATTTAGTATTAACAGTTTAATCTTTATAGATTACAACTGTCCACTTTCTGCTAAGTTCGAATAAATATTGACTGTTTATTTTCCTTTGATTTTTGACGTGAAACATTACAACGCTACTCAATAAGGAAAAATAACTCGGCACTATAATATTTTTACAAACTTTCCCTACGAGGAACTTGATATAAAAAAAATTAACTTAAATAAATTTTTATGGTGAAAAATTATTCAAACAGATAAAACATGAACTTGCGAAAGGAAAGTTTGTTCAATGCAGCTTTAACATTAAAATTCGCCGTAGAAAAATAATTGCTACGCTATTCCTAGGAGAAAAATAGCAAAAGCTAGACGAAATAATGTTTCTGCAAATTCGTCCTTCAGGAAACTCAACATTTAAAGAATTAATTTAAAATAGTAGATTTTTTATTAAAATCACTCAAATTGAAATAAAGAAAACATTATGAAGAAATATCAATTAATAAATGGCTTAATTAATTGCTACCCTATTCAATGGAGAAAATGGATAAGCTAAACAATATTTTCTCACATTTGCCTATAAAAAGCACAGCATTTAAAGAAATAATTTAATAAGGTCCATGATGAAAATCATACAGATTGAAATAAGGAGAATTGTGTTACAATCGAGGCTTTATTGTCTAAGTCGCCGTAGAAAAATAATTTAAACTAGTGAGGAAAGTTAAGCCCTTTATTTGATTTCAAACACCCCTTTAGCAAAGAATTTTTAAGATAAGAGTTATAGTGATGTATATTATAAGCACTTTATAGCTTTGACAATTGAATTGAGAATTACATATATTACTTATAAAAAAATCATATTAAATTTATAGCTAAAACATTTTAATCTTTTTTTTAATTTTTTATTTCACACACAAAATCAAAAATCTATCTTATAAAAGAAGTATGCACTTTTATTTTGAAGCTGAGTACAGCGAATTTTTTTCTTTGCATAAAGTAAACACAATAAACGCAGCAAACTTTTTGTTCTCCACCCGTTTTGTTTTCACATACTAAAGAGTTATGTAATGAATATTACAACTGTATATCGTTAAAAACATTTTTAAAATATGTAATTATTTCAGTTTTAAATTTTCATTTTTATAATTCTATTTTCCATTTTCTATTTTCCATTATTCTATTTTCCATTTATTTTCATTTTTTTTCATTTATATTATTTCATTACAATTATTTTTTGTCTGTGCAAAATAATATATTTTAAAGTATAAGAAGACAATAAAAAGGAAGAAATTAAACCATTTACCTTACCTTAAAGCTTCTAACTCAATAAAAATCGAGTGCTGTAAGAAAAAAAATTATTTTAATTTCTAAAAAAAATATTTTTGTTTGATGAAGAAAAAAAAACTATGTTTTTCGATTGAACTAAAAAGGCGGAAATAGTTTTGTTGGTTTCTATCCGTCTAAAAACGAAACACGTAGGGAGCATGACTTACGTAAACTTTGAGGGGAAATTTCGGTAGCGATCGAAGCTCATTTCGTTAGTGATGCGTCTTACGTTTTTTGTCCGACAAAAACAAAATTACTTACTCATTTTTGATGCAATGTAAAGCAATTTTTTTTAAGTTTTTCTCTTTTCTTTTATGGGACTAGTATTTCCTATTTAGAGGCACGTCAAAATTTTCATTGGAAAATATTGAAATTTGAACAGTCCAGCTAGTCAGAAAATAATCGAAATTTCTATTGAATTATATATATATANAGTTCTAATTTTAATTGGCGATAGTATGGCAATATATTTTGCATGTATGCAAAACTATACAATACTATTTGCAAACTATTGACAATAATTTCTGTTTGGTGACATGAGAATAGATACTTCTTACAGTCCGGAAATGATTAAAACCTGTATTTCAGTCAAGCACAGAGACACAGTTGCCATATGAGCCATTCCCAGCATTTTGGTAAACGATTAATATTTTTTGGTGATTATATTGTGATAAGTTCTCTTAATAGTGGTTAGATAACTATACAGGCTTGCATTATCATCAGTCGTAAATCTCGATTTGAAATTCAATCCCTTTAGTTGGTTAAAAAGTTGCCTTCATTTTTAATAATGATAAGTTTTATTTTCAAGATTTTCTTCCGTTTTTAGATTTAAATTACACACTTTTGTATATGAAAGCTCGATTTCGTATTAACCTGAAATAAAGTGTTCCTTCGCACAATTTACTACAGACTTACTTAAACTATAATGCCTCCTTTTTATATTTTTATTAGGGTTACAAGGGAGAATTATGGGTCACTCTTTTTTCGGCGTAAGTAAAAGTGACTAGCTTTTCAGCATTAAAAAATGTTTAAAAAAAAACCAACTAAATTACGCCAAGTCATCCTTGAATATTCTATTTTTTTTCCATATGAGTTCAAAAATAATGTAAAAATTCAGCAAATAAGAGAAGGCAAAAAAAGCTTTTTACCCTACTGTAAAAATATCTTTAAAAAAAAGCTTCTGAAAATAGCGATATTTTTTTAAAGATCCATATCAGGAAATCAATTGTGAAAAAACAAGTTGCTGATGTTTTTAAATAGCAAATAATCTAAGCTTTTCATTTTTATGTATTTTACTCATAAATTTTGAAATTAATGTTAAAATCAAACTGATTTATAATCAAATAAACCAGGGTAATTCTTTGCCGGTGATGTTTTAGGTGTTTTATTTACTTCTGTATAACTAACATTAGCACTTACTTCAACTGTTATACTTCACTGTAATATTATATTACACTTCAACTGCAAATTTACATTATATTTTAACTGTTATCGTTGTTTCTACTTAAATTGTTTCCTATAAATGGATAATTTACTTGTATTTTTTACTTATTTATTTCTGTGTAATGAATATTAGCATTTACTTCAACTGTTATACTTTACTGTAATATTATATTACACTTCAACTGCAACGTTATATTGCATTTTAACTGTAACAACTGTTTCTACGTTAACTGTTTCTTATAAATGGATACTTTACTTCATTCTTTATTTATTTCTGGTCAAATAATATTTTACCATAACAAAATTCTGACATTTAAAATTTTTTGATGCATATGTTTCTCAATATTCGCATAGTGCAATAAAAAAGTATTTTGAGCCTAAACCTATTTAAATATAAATAAAGTTAGTATTAATTCTAATACAAGTATCAATTTTGCTATTAGTTATTCAACCATGTGTAGGTAGCAAAAGAATACAAGTAAATATGAAATAAATAAAAAGGAAATAATAAACTTTAAAAAAAACTCAATAACTGAATTTTATGTGATAGCTATTTATTAACATGGTTATTTATTAACATGTCAATTCCAGATGTCAAATCACTTAAGTTTGATCTGATATATATTAAATTAGCTATTCTGAAAGGGAAACAATTGAATTAAAATAGAGTTTTATTTATTTTTCGACGAATAAAGTGGAGAAAAAAAGCTTTTTATTGCATTCGATACTGAATGAATAACAAATTTAAGGTGTGCGGATAACTGAATAGTGTTTGCCGACCGGCACTGGCCCGCGAACCGACAGTTGAGAAACAATAATTTAAACCAACAGTTCTGAATGGTGTTCCTCGGAACCCTAGGGCTCCGTGGAAGAGTTAAAGGGGTTCCGCAAGTTAGTACTTTTAAATAATCAGTGAAAAGTTTCAAAATCTCAGATTACATTTAGATTAATTAAAATGCCAATGAAATAGAAATGGCATTTTTTAAAGGAAAGTATAAAATTTCTAATAACAATATATATAACAGTATATTGAACAACATAGGTTAAAAAAAATTGCATTTATAAAATATTCCATTAGTATTTCCTACCACGCCTTACAAGTCCAAGTAACTAAATTCTTTAATAAAAACATATGTTTTCATAATAACCATTTTCAACGTCTATAGCAGTTCTTTTAAGTTTTCATTTCAAAGTAAACCATAATTCGGCTTATTTTAATCCTTTTCAGCATATGTATATACACCAGAAATAAATTAATAACTTGACTAGATATAGCACAAGGACCTCAAAATGAACTCTCAGATATAAAACATAATTTGAGATTATTAATGATAAAAAGACGAAAAATCTTCATTCCTCTAATAATTTTTTAAAATATTGTTTTTTATAGGCTGTAACGTTCACTGCTACCTTAAACTTTATTTATGGAGTCGGGATTTATAAATAAAGAACAATTGTAAATACAATACAGATAAAATCATTAAATAAAGAACAAGATTTGATCCAGTACATAAAGGGTTCCAAGACTCTGACATTGAAATCGAGTGACAATAAAAAAAAAAAAAAATAAATAAAATAAAAAAATTAAAAAAAAAAAACTGTCAGGAAATTGTGCGAACAATGAATTAAAATAATTTGATGCATAAAATTAAAGTTTGTTATCGCGATGGAAAATTTAATCAAATTAAAATTAGAAAATATTAAAAGTGAAATAGTAAAATTCCCAAAGGAGGGAAATTTTAATTTCGACACGACTTCAATGTCAGAGTCTTGGATCCCTTAATGTACTGGATCAAATCTTGCTCATTATTTACTAATTTTATTTCTTTCTTTCCAAATAATTTATATCTTAAATTTATAAGGGTTTTTTCACCCTTTTTAAATACGATATAGATTTACCTTTATGTTTAAACTATTTGTGAATCATTTATATGTAATACTGTTGCCATTCATCAAGATTGCTCATACGTAATATTTTAATGAATTTTAATAAATACCACGGAGGGACTGCACCGAGCAGCTCGACTCGGTATGTGTGCCGGAATGAACCTGCCTCTCCTATTCTGAGGGAGAGAGCTGTCGCGGCGAAGGGTCAGAAAATTTTCTCGAATATCCTTTTTTTCTCGATTACCCTTTTTTCTAATCAAACCGAAAGAAGGTTGATTATTTAAGATTTCGTAACCTAAAACCATCAATTGGCAACCGCTGTTATTAACAGTCCCCAAAATTCAAAACGAGCTAATTTTAAATAAATTAATGATGAAGTAAAATAAAAAAGTAGCAAAAAATTCCTCCATAAAAGATATTAAGAAACTGCTACAAGGAATCCATTCTACAATTGATGAACAAAAATATTTAGCTGTATGCTACTATAGTTGCCCATTTTACTCCAAGAAAATAAAGAAAAATTTGGGCAACGAAAAAGTTGAAATGAACAAGGTGTCGAAAATTTTCGCTGACTTAAACAAGAAAAAATTCAAAACAAATTCTACGGGTCAACGTAGAAATTATCCTTGTGTTGTTGATAGTAATAGAATAAGCATAGTAAACAAATTGTGGAAATAATTTGTATCATGCGAATTGTGCCCATAATTGTGGCAAAAAAAATTTGTATCTATCTGAAAAAATAGATCATATTATTTAAATTAATGTTCTTTCTCCTAAATCAACTCATTTCGATAATTAAAAAAAATCTCTTTATATGCTAATTAATTATAATTTAGTATAATTTCTTACTTATGTGTATTGTGTCTGATGCGCATTGTGTCTGATGTGTATTGTATCTGATATGTATTGTGTCTGATGTGTATTGTGTTATGGTGTGTATTGTGTATGTGTCTATAAAAAGAGAAGGTGACTCATATTTACCCCATGTGTGACACATTACAGCATGAATCCTGTTTAATTCTCAGTCATTTAATAATTTAAAAAAACAAAAAAACAGTTCAATTATAATTTTAAAAAACTTCTGAATAATTTTTAAATTATTTATGCTTATTATATGCCAAACTGTATCATTATATCTTTCATACTTTAAAAAAAAATTTAGATCCTGTTTTTTGACCCATAATTCCCCCATGGGAATAGCTTCCGTTACGTCTGAAAAGATAAATTTAAATTAAATATTAATAATTTAAATAATTTTAAAATAATTTACTTAAGTTTATTTTAATTAATAAATTATTTAATTTAAATTTAATTAAATTTAAATAACTTATTAGGTAACTTTGCTGTTTCCTAAATAATTGGTTTCGGATGTTCAAAATTTTATTGTTTTCCAGACTCTTGATCCAAAATAATGTGAAGATTCTAAATAAGTTGAACATGATTTTCACTCACTTCGTTTGGCAGGTTTTATATTGTACACTTTCCTTGAAAACCAACATCCTGCTGTTTAAACGTACAAGAAATGCTTTTACAAATTTTTAGACTGCCTTGAAAAGGACCTACAAATTTTAAAGATAATTAACTGGAGAACCTTAGCTAAGGGAAGAATGTCTTGGCATAGGCTTGTTGAGAAGGCCAAGGCCCATCCTGGGCTGTCGTGCCAATGAGAAGAAGAAGAATGTTTTTACAAAGAGTCAAGGCTTCCTTTTTATTAAAAATTTTCATAACTATATCCTGAAATAATCTTTTTAAGTCCAAAATTGATCATAGAGCTGATTCAATAAATTCAATTCAAGGTTTTATGGTTTGCTTTTTCTTAAAATCATTCATGTGTTTCCATGGTAAAAGTTTCTTCTAAGACTCCATAATTTGATGAATCACAAGCGCTAACTATTACTTCACTATATTAACGTATTACAAATCTAGTTCATATAATTTAACATATGAATTTTTTTTTGTTTTTATAATTATTACAAAATTTACAATTATTTACAAAATTATAGGAGTTTTTGTGCAAAGTGATAACAGGGGATAGACAAACTATTTTAAGACTTAAAATGCGTTTTTCTCAAAATTTAACTTTTTTCTCATTTTACAACCAATTAAACATATCTTATATTGTTTTTTAAATAATTGTCTATAATTTTTCATGAGTGCTGATGATAACAACAGACATATTTTAAACAACAGACTAATAGAAAAAAGTAGATTTTCCTTTTTTATGCTTGTTTTTTCACAGAGATATTTGCGGAAGTTTTTAAAAATTTGCTTTCATTGATCCCTAACTCAACAGTATATGCATATACACTTGTTTTTAAGGTAATATATCAAAGCATAGTTGATAGCCTTCTAAATAAAGTTCTCAAATGTTTTTTGTTTCAGGCTTTAGAAACTTTTTAAAGCGTTTAGAATGTATGCAAAAAATCGCTTAAATTTTTCCTAAAAATGCCCATTTAAAAAAATAATAAAAAAATAATTATTATTCTGCTACTTTTATAATTTCGTACACATTGCAAAAATAGATCAGTTTTTCAAAACTTTACATAAATTTAAAAAAAAAAAAGCTGTCGAAACTGATCGGATAACTTAATTGTATTTAAGCTCATAAAACAAATTAGGAATATTTTTTCATATACTGTTAAAATTGTTTTGGGGAATGGAACATTAAAAATAGTGACAGGTACTTAACACCAAAATGGTGTTTCACTAAACCGAAATCAAGGATAGTTCCTAGCGTAATGAAGCACCTTACAATGTTCTTTTTGACTACTTGGCGTAAAGTAGCTGCTTCCCATGTTTGTTATTATTAAATAACACTAAAATTTACAATTACAGTAGGGGAGAATGGGGTCAATTGTAACAGGGTACGATTGTGACAGAGCAAAAATTTCGAGTGTCGGGTTCTAGATTTGGTTCCTAGGAGGCGCCCAAGGTGTATTTAATGAATCTACATGTACACCCCTGCTGGCAACCATTTTTATGTACTTTTGAAAGAGTTACATCACAAAAGATATTTTCACGCTACGTAAGTACTTTTTTTGGTATTAGAATATTATATTGTAACAAAGTAAATTTGCTTAAACAAATGAAAATTATTAACCGAATATGTAAGTGGACACCTTAATTAGCATTTCAATAAAAAAATTAGTTTTGTTAATTAACCAGCATTGTTTTTAACAAATGAAGCTGAAATGGCGTCTTGGGGACGATTGTAACAATAAGTAAAGAGACGATTGTAACAGCTGAAAATAAATAATCTTATGTTTATGAACCATTACTTAACTCTTTAAGAACCACCAATAGTTTCCTATATCATTTATATTATGTTGCATGTGCATTATTCTATTTGTCAAATTTCACAGCATAAATTAAAAATTTTAACCCCTTAAAGTTAAAAGTTTAACCCTTTAGGTCTCTGCTCATTATTATTTTTACTCCTAAAATATCACTACTATTTTGATCAATAAGAAAATATATCACAACTATGATAATATGTATAATTAACTATGTTTTAGTTTAATTTATGAACTGTTACAAATGCACGACTGTCAAAAATTGTTAATAACTAATATAATAACATTTAAAATAAGGTATTTATTTTTTTTCTAGTAGAGGATAGTCTACTTTACTCGTCTGTCAATTAATACTAATAATATATTGGATTTTTTGTTAGTTAAAAATAGTTAAGTAAAAAATGCTACAATTGACCCCTACGATATGATGCACAAAAGAATCAGTAAAGTTACTTTTACTTTTCAATCTAAAGCAAGAATCATAAATTTGGGATGCCTATATTCAAAATGTATTAACATAAAATTACTTTGGTTATCAAACATACGAAGAGTACAGGTAGAATATTAATATTAATAACTTCGAAAAAAAGCATTGTGAGTAGAAATTAAATATTATTAAATTATTTTAGAAAGTTGAAAGATTTATGTAAATCTTATAAGAACATAAATACCTTTATTATACAAATAAAAACATACATACATTTTAACAACAGTTTATAAGAGTAGTCTGCTAAATCAATCCGACATGATGATTGAAGTTATTAGGCAAATAATAGACCACAATCAATATTTTTTATCTATCAGTAAAGAGAAATGAAAATTACTTGGTATTAAAAATGCTATGACCAGTTTGTCAGCTACTTAATCCGACAACAAGAACTCCACATTTTTCAAGTACATTTCCTGTAAACAAACCGCCATCTTGTCACTATCTTGAAATTGCACAATTATTCATCTTTAAACTTCTATTAATGGTCTAAAAGCATTTGTGATACATTTAAAACATGCCCTACGATCGTTTCCCACAAGAATTTATTTAAATAGTTTAAACTAGTGGGCTGCGCCTCCTGCTCGCTAACGCTCGCCAACCCCCGAAAATTGCTACGCAATCTTATATGGTTTGCTTCGCAAACCAGGCTCGCTTCGCTCGCTACTAACTTAGAATTTTGCGCATTTGCAATGTACCTAAGAATTCAAAACAATCATTCAAATCCATATAAAAACTTTTTTTTTAAAAAAAATTACATCTTTTTAGTAAATACTAAGTCATTAAAATAAATTTGAATTCAAATAAATGACATGTAATTCGTTAAACCTATTAGAAATGTGCTATAGTATAAAATCTTAAGATAAAATTTCTAAAACTGATATCTCTTTAAAAAGGTTAAAATTTTGGCTATAATTAAGTCTATTAAAAATTGAAATAAGTGAATTGCAATGGAAAAACCTGCATAAACAAATAAATTCTAGTAAAACAAATAAATTCGTGATATAAATCAAAAATCGTCAAATAAATTCGTAATATATAAATTCGTGAAAAAAAGCGCTTTCGACAAAATACTAAAATAGAGATCTATCGACAAAGACTACTCACTTCTGCCTAGCTTAATAGTATGAGATTGCCGCAGCTGATGCTCTCTGGTTATTTCAGTTTCCGTTTTTAAAAGCGCTATATGTTGAGCCACCTCAGCTAGATTTGGCATGTGACATTTTTAGCGGCAATCATTGGTCGATTCGCCGTGTAAGAGAAATAGTAACGTAAACAAAAAAAAGCAAACGTTGCCACCGGCGGAAAAGAAATACAGCCAAAATTTGGGAGGCACGTAAGAGAATTATATATATTAGATATACAATAAATTTTTGCAACATTTATGGTGCTCTGAAAAACACGACCTTCTTCACCAACGAGATAGGTGTAAGCTTTATCAATAATTGGTATTAAGATTTAAAAATACCCTTTGAAGTGTGTAAGAGCGTTCGATTCAGTGTTAACTTCGATGTTAACTGAATAAAGTAAACATTCACACATTTTTTACAGTTTTTCAACACCGAATCCGAGAAGGCATCACAGTTTTTACTGTGTAATAAAACGTGTCATATTTTCGCTTGAAACTGCAAATTAATTTAAAAAAATAAGCACCATCGTGCGAATAAGTAGTTGTGCGATAATACGTACGACAAATTTAAATATTTATTAAACAATAAATAAATATTTCAAGAATAGATGAAAATGCCTTTGTAACATTGTAATAAATTTGTTTTTGCGCACGGAGAAAAACAATCTGGTAAAATTACCATGCAGTAAGATAATGACATATCTGGTTTAAAAAAAGATAATTTTGATTTATAAAACCAAAATAAACGGGATTTAAACCATTTATTTGGCATCTTCCCGTTCATATAAGGACAATTTATTAGAAATTCTGGTTTTCAAAATTATAAATCTTATTACCACACATATAGTAAAAAATACAAAGCTGAAAAGTGAATTTAACCAAATAAATTGTTTTTAATTGTTTTTGTCATGATAAAATTGCCAAATTTTACCACATTCACCAATTTTTATCATATTATAAAATAATATTTTATTGCTAATTTTACTAAAAGCATTACCAGAGGCTTTCGATAAATAAAAAAAAGCCGAGCTTTTTGTTGTTCGCATAAAGCCGGAAACAAGGTAAATGTATATTGATTAAAATAAATGACTCTGCAATTTGAAATTTATTCCACTTTTGATAAATAATCACTGATTGTGCGGTTAGGCATCTGATGAACCCGTGATAATTTGTGTAAACGTTCAAATTTAGAAATATTTCAAAACAGATTTCGGGAAAAATGAAATGAATCTTAAACTTTCAAAATGATAAAATCGTTTATTTCATAATAAAACGTTTATTACGTTCATACTTATTCATGACCCATGATGTGATAAAATAAAAGATACAAATTTTTTTATTAGTTGAATATATGAAAATACACGCATTTAATAAGGATCTTGGAAAACGGAAAAATACTCGTTCAATCCTGTCGCTCGTAAAATGCAATTTATAGATTTGAGCAAAAAAAAAGAAAATAACATTTCTATTAATTACTTTCAAATAGTTATTATTCACAAGTGAAAATATATTGATTGTTAACTCTGAAATAGTTTGTTCTACTTAACTTTCGAAATAAACGAGTTTATGGCATAGTTGTTTCATTATCCTGCATATCTGTTAGAAATCTGCTCCAATATTTTGCAATGACTCTATGAGAAAAGAATAGTATGAGCAACACTGCAATAATATGTTAACATTTAATATGATTCTTTCTCTATGGAAACATCAAAAAGCTCTGTAATTTTTAACAAAGTACTTTGGTAATGATTTTGAAAAAATTAACAACAAAATATGGTTTTATGATTTGTGATGTAATTTTATGATACCTAACTTTTATTGCAATTGACACTCGTCATTCAGGTATCAGTTGGCCACTCTTTCAGGGGCTCCATATTTGGTTAGCCAACTTTGCTCCCACAGTAAGGACAGAGAATGAAAGAACATCCATGCCTTGTCCGGGATTCGAACCCAGGACCTTTCTCATGTGTGGTCAGCTTCCTGACCACAACACAGTCCGGTTGGCTGATACCTTATATTTAATCGGTTAAATTTACTTTCAGTTTTGCAACATTTACTAGATGTGTAGCAATAAGAATTGCACGTATGAAAACCAGAATTCCGGTAAATCGTTACCACATGAAAGGAAAAGTTACCAAGTGACTAGTATCAAAACCTGATATTTTAGTTTTTATTACCAGAATTATGGTTATTTTACCAGAAATGTCAATATCATACATTATGGTAATTTTACCAGAATTTTTTTCTCCGTGTAGAACACTATATACGTGTAGGACACATGTCGGTGTTTAGCTTTTTAGTTTTGTAGCTTTTTCGTTTCTTTCGTTAAGCTCTATCGTTTGATTTTAATTTAATAAAAACTGATTTGCAATGATTTTAATTATTACTTAATTACTAATTTACAACTTAAAAGTATCTTAAGCATATATATAATATCGGATAATAGTTCGGTGAGCAGGGACTGATTTACGGGAGGGCATTCGGGGCACGTGCCCGGGGCCCCCAACATTTGAGGGGCCCCCTTTCCCAATAATGATCTTTTACATTACATGGCCAATACAAAACCTTGTGTAGAAGATCCCTTTGAAAGAATGTTTAGAACAGGGACAACTATCAAATTTCATGAATGGGGTACTTGCATTATATCATTATTCCATTATATCGTTACTATTTACTCCACACTCGCACTAGAGCAAAATAATTTGCTATTGACATTATTTATTACAGTATTATANGTAAAGATAAATAACAAAATATGGTAACCCAATTACATGCAACCGTTCAGGCAATTAAGCAACCCTTTCGGCAACTCCAAACGGAGGAATTTCACTTACAGTTGCACTTACACTTGCAGTTGCACATATTTTTCTCTCGTGTGATAGAGGCATTAGTGACACATTCCCAAATGTTAAGGCTGCACTGAAGCTGTTTTTGTCAATTCCTGTCATAAATTGCTCTGGAGAAAGATCTTTTTCGTTATTGAAGAGGCTGAAATCTCCATTAAGAAATTTATTAGCTGATGATAAGCTAATTTTTAGCTTTAATGGCAATTGAAGCTGATGTAACTACAGCTTTATCGTATGATGATATTATTTCTGAATTTTCGGCAAAGAAATCTAGAAAAAAGCTTATTAAAGTAGTTTCACAAAATTGATCAAAGCCTCTTCAACAACAAAAAAGACCTTTCTCCAAAGCAATTTGTATGAGAAAAAACATCATGCGAATCACTTTTTTTCATGTGTTTTGCTTTTATATAATATTCTGGTAAAGTTTTTTAATTTACTTTTTGAAATTTTGATTTATTTTTGCATCCATGTATTTTTACATAGATTTTTCTAATGCTTTTGTATATTTATAATATAAAATTTTAAATTGATATTTGTATTAAATTTTTATAGCCAATTAAATTTTTTGATTTATTGCTTCTATTCATCAAATATTGTGGTTGTTATGCATTTGAATACAGTAAAAGTGTGTTACATGCATATATTAAACAAACATTGTGAAATCTTATGCTATATTCAAATTTTTTGATAAAACAATTTTTTTAATGTTTAGCCAATTATTGATTATATTGAGTATTTAGGTGAACTTTCTTAAAATGTCAAATAAATTTTAAACTCAATAATAAATCTAAAATGATTGTTTTTTAGAATTCTACGTTATGTTTTTCTAGGTAATCGGTACAAATATCTTGTTTCCTTCATAATTTTTAACATTCTAGCCAAAACCTCTAGATATATTTATTAAATTTTTGTATTTTTTTTAACAATTTCACTAAATTAAATTCTGAATATCTGGGGGACGTACTTCTAAATAAGGTTTCATGTTACTTGCAATTTTTATGGTCTGAAAAATACTTTTTCAATATTACGTTTAAGACCTTGCATGCTAACTAAAATTTATCGGCTCTTTAACTGGGGGCCCCCAAATTCATCTGTTCCCGGGGCCCCCAAATCTGTAAGTCGGTCCCTGTCGGTGAGGAATATATAGTTGCAAGATTAAGCAAACTTTATTTATTTATCTTAATTTTCTTGTTAATATTAACTTTATTCGTTATTCTTGATTTATGTTATCAGAAACAATTGAAAATTATTAAATTCGCAGTAGACGCTCATTTTGAAGTAGTAGGTATAAAGATATATTTTGTATTTATAAATAGCTTTTAAAGTGAAAAGTTCTAAATTTGCAATCCTTCATAAGTATCAATGTAACAAGTGTTAAACATACCTCGATCATTTAATACATTTCATTTGTGACAACTGAATATATATATATATATA
>NC_092211.1:61221454-61232194 GCF_043381705.1 Parasteatoda tepidariorum | reverse complement strand
TATATATATATATATATAGTAATTTTATATTGTACCACATATACCACAAATAAATTATAATAATGTCCCCTGCTTCACTCATTTATAAAAAGACCGTATTTTTTTCGGTCTAAAGCTCTGGAGTGTTTAACACTTTCACAGTTTTTGGACCGTTTAACTGTTGTTCGATACAACGATGAACCGTAATATCGATACTGAGGACCTTGATACGGTGCAAGTTTGCTGCGACTTTAATAGGACGTAGAAATGCTTCACGTTCAATCTTGTTCAATCATCATGCTCAATCTTGAACGATACTATAAAGTCATCAAATTTTAAAAGTACGATATTACATAAAAACTTAGCATAGTAATGTTGGTCCGATTTTGAGCTGTAATGTGCATCAAAATCCTCAAAATTTCTAACTGTGTAAAATCAGCAGTGTACACTCCAAGAAATAATACTCTCACTTTTGACGATTCAGCACTCATTGAGATGTATTTCGTTTACTTTGAGAATCATTTCGTCCCGAAACCACTTGATCTATGACGAAATGCGAACTCACTCTCATATATATATATATATATGACGAAAATGTTTCCTCAACTCGTAACTTTATCGTAGTACATTGTGGGGGAATGTTAAATAGAATGACAAAATTTTTTTTTACTTTTGACAAAATTCATTATCTTAAAGAAATGACGATAGTTATTTCACTTTGACAAAATGTTCACTCGGAGCATATACGAGGAAATTGTTTAATCAAAAATAAAGAACATTTCGTGAAATTTGAGTATGCACTTTTTACAGTGTAATATAAACTATTTTCACAGTTCTTGTTTCAAAACCTGCATCCAGAGCAAGGGCTTTGTGGTAAGTCTGCGACAAAATTGTTTAATTAATTTCGTTCTTTCTTTCATTGCAAGATTTAATTAATAGAAAATAACACATCAAAAACATCTTTGTGACAACTTCCAGCTAACAGCAGTCAACGATACAACCGCAAATAATCCTACTCATTACTCTTAATCACCACTAATTAAGGTCCTGCGAGACAAGAAAAAGAAAAGCATCAACTAAAAGACCATATCCAAAAAAAACAACAAAAAAACGAAAATAAATGTCATAACCTGCATCCTTATTTTCAATCACCTTAACTGTAAACCGTACGTATCGTCGCACCTGCTCAAAACAATGATTCGATGAAGGACTCCCTTCTGCAACTTTTATTTCGTAACGTATAGTTCCTGTTACACATCTGTCTGGAACTGACATCAAGATTCCAAGGCCTATAGGCCTCCAGCCTAGCACGCGCCATCCACACGACAGGCTGTACATCCCCTCATTAAAGTTCGATAGAAAGCACTTGACATTAATATACACTGAAGAGAGAAGAAAAAAAAGTAAAAGAAAAAAGGGGTTTTAGTCGTTAATTAGATGGATGTTAAAGAAAATTATTAATGAATTCATTAGTCCATAAGATGCTATCTTGGAAACGGTTTTAATCTGTTGTTCCTGATAATGGACCTTGAAACTTTTTTTTGGCGTTACACATGGCTCTATAAATGCAAATTTATTGTTCAAAGCATGTTGAAAAACAGGTGAAAGCCACATTTTACAGTGTACTAAACTGAAGAAAAAAATGAATATGTGATGAAGGCTAATTTTCAAGCAATAAGTACCAATCAAATTTCTAAACTTAATTTGGCAATCAATTAATGAATCATTAAAAAGTAAATGAAACATTATTGTGTAAAGTGTTTTGAAGGATACGTGAATGGTTTTTTTCTGACCCGTTTGTTATAAAATCGCTAATATTCCTTCCCGTTTTGGTTTAAAAGTCCTTTTTTAGACCTGTTAACAAAATTAAATCTCTTAAAGATCCTATTAGTTTTGATCATCGCTGGGATTGGGCTTTTACCAAATTCCTCGGCAGTGCGACCTTAACTACATTCGACAAACTAAATGCGCTTTAAGATTTAGACTTAAAGAACACGATAGATATGTTCGTTATCAAGAACTCGAAAAACCATCAATTGCAGCACTTTGCTGTAATCTTAAGCCTAAATTCAATTTCGACAATGCCAAAGTTAGTTCCACCCCACTCACATCATCTCGTCTTGATGCACCGGACTCTTGTTTTATTCATATGAATGCTGATTCCCGGGTTAACGACTTATTTCCATAACACCTCTCCATAGCGCGTGGAAATGCATTTTACCCTAATTTGGCCCTCTCGGCCATCGTGATTTTTCTAGTTCGGTTACTCGACTTTATGTTTTTATTTTTATTTTTTTGGCAGCTTTTCGTTTATTTCAAGTAAATTTAGTTTACTCGCATTCACGTCTGGCAAGTCTTGAAAGTAGGCTCCTAATTTTGAGAGCTTGAAACATGTCGACTGTTATTTACGAGATTTAAATATTTTTGAAGTAAATGAAGCTCTTAATATTGTGTAAACTATTTTACGAGATAGATAAAAGTCAGACATCAAAAAAAGAAATTTTAAGTAAATTTAATTGATACTTAAAGCAACGTATTATTGTTGTTGTAGTTCATTTGCGTCGCACTAGAGCTGCACAATGGGCTATTGGCGACGGTCTGGGAAACATCCCTGAGGATGATCCGAAGACATGCCATCACAATTTTGATTCTCTGCCATCACAATTTTGGTTCTCCCCGCTTCGGTAACCCGACGACCTGCAAGCGAAGTCGAGCCCTTTACGGTTGGACAGTTTAACGAGGACCAATACCGCACACCCTCGGTCCCTACGCAGACTGATCCAAGTGATCAGCCACCCACACTGACCGCAGCCATTGATGCTTGACTTCGGTGATCTGCTGGGAACCGTGTCTTAACGATCAGTCCACAGCGGGACAAAGCAGTGTATGACTTGGCATGTTTTAACACAATTAATATCAATCAAATGTGTTAAACCATTTCATAAATCAATTGGTAATAATAAAAATTAAGTGCAAAATTAAAGTGTGAGGAGTTTTAAAGCAGTTATAAAGTCACAATTCGCAACGTTCTTTCCCCATTTTTTTTTCAGTACCCTACCTGGAGAATGACCTTTTGTCATACAGGCATCTGAAGGGCAGAATTGTCGACCACTCTTACAGGGGCACCATATCAAGTGGGCCAACGTTGCTCCCACAATAAGGACAGATAGTACAGAGGATGAAGGAACATCCATGTCTTGCCCGGGATTCGAACCCATAGCCTTTCTGATGCAAGGCCAGTTCCATGACCCTTATACAGGCCGGTCAGCACATTTCGCAAGGTAATATCAGAAATAATATCAAGGAAAATCAAATAACATTAGAAAGTAATGTATGATCTAGCTAGTTTCGAAGTATTGAATACTAACGAAATTTCTAGAGCTTTATATTAAAATTCAAACAATTACTAATTAAAAATAATTAGAAATTTTAATGTGTAAATTGTGTGAAAGGACGAAGAAAAAGGTCATACTTCTTCAAATATTTATATAAGAAATCAGTCTTGTTTGCAACATATGCACCCCAGAGTCCTAGGTCAAGAAAACTGAGATAGGCACAGTAGGTCCTGGCCCTCTATGGGCTGTCGCGCCACTGAGTTTAGTTTTTTTATAGATAATATTAGGACGTAAATTTTCTATACTATTGACAAGAGCCACGATGAATCAGGGGAATGAGCATTCGCCTTCCAATGAGGTGAATCGAGCTCAAATCCCCAGCGATGGTTCATCGATACGAATTCCACATCCGGCTCGTACTGACAACTGTGCTGACGTAAAATATCCTCAGTGATAGATGGATCACGAGTTGGAGTAACCTTGCCTTCAGGCTAATCATAGGAAGTTCTCGTGGTCTTCCTCTCCCCGTAACGCAAATGCGGATTAGTTCCCTCAAAAAGTCCTCCACGAAGGCAAATTTCTCCCATTACTTGATTCAGGAGTTCCCTTGTCCTCTGTTTTTCACAAGGCGACGGAACATTACTAGTCGTAAACCCAGAAAATTGGGTCGGTTGTTCAATGACAGTAATAAAATAAAGTATACTATTGAGAAAATTCGCTTCCACGGAGAAGTGACGATAGTTATTTGGTCTCTTTGACGAAATGTTCGATCAGAGCATATACCAATAAGCGGTTTCGTCAAAATGTAGAAAAATCACACACGTAGAATGTAGAAAAATCGCACTAAAATAACATTAATAGAGGCTAAAAGCAAAGAATGACTTCGCTAATTTTCAAGCAATTAGTATTATTTGGATCTTTATAATTACTTTAACGATCTATCAATAAGTCATTGTTTTGAAAAGCATATTTAAGTTTATAATTTAAAGTTGTATTAAAGTCTGTGGAATACAGCACTTTGCTAAACCCTTAATTACTAAAAAGAATTAAAATATTAATTACAGTAAATGACAAAGCTAGATTTTAGGCATATTGTATAGTTATAAAGAGAGTTCTAATTCCATTAAGATAATTATTGTATACTATCATTTATGGAATATTGTTATTTACGAATGTATTGTCATTTATGAAATCCCTTTTTGCAATGCGTTTTAAAATAAATGAATAACGAATTAGACTATAAGCCTTTGATTTTAAATTAAAAAAAGTTTTATCACTCACAATATATCTGTGAAGATGTGTATCGCTACATGATCTATCACTTTAAAAGAAAAACCTGTTTAAGTTAAAATAATTGCATGAACAAAGAAAGGTGAAACAAATCACTTTAATATTGATATTCAATAACTGAAGATTAATGTTTACTTGACCATGTCAATTTAAATCAAATCTAATCGAAAAGGCCATGTTTATATTGTACTACATCACAAGCGTCGCCTTATTACTAATCACGTGACTAATATCACATTGCAGACGATTCGTAAAGTTAAAATAATAACCCATGGAACAAAGAACTTTTACATTTATATTCATTTGCTACAAATTAATGTACTTGACCCTGACGCTCTAAATCTAATCTAATCATACAAATCATATTCATATTGTATTACATCAGAAGCGTCACCTTATTACTATCCACGTGACTATTATCACAATGCAGACGATCCACAAAGGACAATCAGCGTACTCAGGAAGCGGAGACATATCGTAATAAAGCGTGTCCGTTGAGAAAGACATCATGTGATTGGATAGAACTTATGACGAGACCAGACGATATGTGCCATTACATTTCATCTCAATCAAATGTCAACTCAAGCAGGAATTTAATAAGGTCTTTCTGATTCGCCATTTTGCTTTGACAAGCCCGCACACACCTTCATTATTAACGCAGCGGAGGCAAATTTTCTTCTTTTTTTTTTAACCTTGTTATTCTCATTTGGAGTTCTTTTACCTGTCTCATTACTCTGTAATTAGTCGTTTGCACCGCTTGGTCCTGGACGTATCGGATAGGTGACAATATTATCTCTGGGACCATTTTGTAGCTGATTGGCTGTACTAAGTTCCATGTGGGAGTAGGAAAATATTGTCGTTCACTTGGGATTGTTGCGAGTGGTGTATTCCACCAACCGTGCAGATGCTGCCAAAAGACGATGTATAAATAGAAATGTTCAATTTTTGCATAAGAGCAATTCAGGCATGAAACTATTGTTTTGGTTACGAGAAATGGCATTTGTTTCTATTAAAAGAATGCGCCATATCCGCCGCCAATTATTTTTCCAATTCACTAAATGCTGGTAATAAATAGTCATGGCGTACTGATACGGACTCTTCATCGTATTTTTAAGGTCTTGAAAATCATCAAACAATAGAGAATGTTGATGGTGAAAAATATACATACTGTTAAATAACTGTGGAGTTTAAAACTTTGGGCGAAGGCTAAAGAAAGCTCACATGTAATAAATTGCTAAAACATTCTTACATATAATGAATGATTAAAAAGAGGCTTACATGAAATGAATTGTTAAAAGAATGAATGCAAGTAAGAAATTATTAAAAGAATGCTTCGTTTTAATCACACGAGTTAAATGACAATTTTTTAAAATAATATGCATACTGAGCCAGCCAGAAGAAACACATTTTGTTCACATGATTTTGTTTACATTTTTAATCCTCTACATTTTAAATTTATAAATTTTTGTAGGCAAAAATATATGAGTGAGAACTTTAACATTAATAATAGCTTACAAACAGAATATTCGAATTAAAAATATTTAAAACTGTATAAATAATTGAAATATCTAATTAAACTAAAACAGCGTGAAAATAGCTCATATAAAGACATATAACAGTATGTTTATTTACTTATAAGCTGAAGTTATTGTACTGAATATCAACAGTACTGAAGTCAAAATTACCATTTGTACTGAAACGATCGATATTTGTGTTTTAGCTGTTAAGTTTTATATTGTTTTAGCTTTATTTATTCATGGTACAAAGTATTCAATAAGATCTTATAAGTTTTATGGGTGCTTTTAGAAATTCTTTCACCAAAAAATAAATAAGAATAAACAAATAAATAAATAAAAATAAACAAACAAATAAACAGAATAAAAACTGATAAATAAAGCCACAGTTTAAGTACCTAAATGAAGTTTAAACATTAATCTTGCTGATAAGAGCTAACTGTTCTTCAAAATGCACAAATAAGTTTATTTAGTAAGTTCTAATTTGTTTATTAAAATATAGACATTTTGTCGTGATTTTTCTACCTGGATGGAAAATTATTGAAATCAATAAAAATATTTAGTTATTTTTAAATATATTTATAAGGCAAAACAATGGAATGAATTACCTTCTAACAAATACTGCAAAGTTAGATAACAAATGTTTTTACTCTCAAATAACTTTGCTTTATATCATCTTGATATTTTGTGGTACGTTTATCAATATGGAAATAGCAGGATAGATAGATACGCAATCTTACTATTATGAATAGCTGTTAGGAGCTTAAAACAGTTATAAGCAGCATTATAAATTTGTTAAAAAGCTTTATTTTCAAATGACAACTTTAGAACAAAGTAGAGGGAACGATGTAGTACGATGAGTAGTGGATATTATTCTTATTTAATTAGAACTGCCAATTAATTAGAAATGTAATAATTACCATTCATATAAGGATTTTTGGTAAATAATTCATTAGGGATTTCTGGGACACATTTTTATACATATTTTTTTAAAGAAAAATACGCACAAGCCTTAGAGTTTCTGATACCATTTAATAAAATTGAGAATACCATATCACTGGAATGTAGAACTTGCTTAAGAGTCCCCTGTGTAGTACTTTTAAAATAATTTAAATTTTAAAACTTAAAATGAAATAATTTTAATTTTTGATATAAATGAAAACCATCTGAATGATTTACCATCAGCAGGTTTAACTTTTAAATAATTTGAAAAATTTCTGACTTCAAAGCAGCACATGCTTCCTTTTCTTCATTTTTAAAAAAAAAATTGTAAATCTATATAAATTGAAAACAAGATTTTTAATGTAAGAAATAAAATAAAAAATAATAATAATAGATTTCCAATTTTATGGAGTTATTGTTTTTAGTTTTTGATTTACATCATATTATAATTGAAGATTTCTAGAAAAAAAAATGATTGTGGAGAAAGAAAAAAAAACTTTAAAAGCGTCAGAATTTTTTAAATTTAACAGAGCGAAAATATAAGTGTTTTAATTCATATACAAACATAATTTATTCAATTTCTAATTCAGATACAAACATAATCTAACATTCGTGTTATAGTTCAAATACAAACATAATTAAACATTCCCTTTCTAATTCAGATACAAACATAATTTAACAACCATGTTCCAGTAATGGTGCAAATATAATTTAACATCCGCTTTCTAATTCTGATTGAAACATAATTTAAGATTAATTTTCTGATTCAGAAGCACACCATAACCTAACATTCGCGTTCTAGTTCAGATACAAACATAATTGTACATTCGCTTTCTAATTCTGATTCAAACATAATTTAATATCCCTGTTCTAATAAAGGTGCAAATATGATTCGTTTTCTAATTCTGGTTCAAACGCAATTTAACAGCCATGTTGCAGTTCAAATACAAGCATAATTTGGCAGTCACTTTCTAATTCAGAAACAAACATAATTTAAGAATCGTTTTCTAATTCAAAAACAATCATAATTTAACATCCGCGTTCTAATTCAGCTGCAAACTAATTTTTTCCCTATTTTATTGAAAAATCCGTAAAATAAAATAACGTAATTAAGTAAAATATAATGGATAAATAAATAAAACACATCTGTTTTGCCAACTTTTGGAACACAAATAACAATAATAATAAAATCTTCCTATGGTGAAATCCCATTTATCAACGTTATTTTTTTAAATCAATTTTTAACTTTATTTTATCTAACAATAAATCATCATTTTCAGCATTTGTCTTAGATAACAAGTCCGGGAAGGCGCGGAAAAAACTGAATCAGACAGCCGCAACTAAATTGACAAATTAAAAGCTCGCTTCTTGTGTATAAATGGATTATTAAATCCACGGGAGATTAAACACAATGTTTAAAAAGAATAGAAAAGCGTTACAAATGCTAGCAACGAAGCGTACAAGAACTTGTTAAGAGACATAATATTCAATGATTTTTAACAACAAATGCAGTCAAAAGTTCAAAAGGCGATTCAATGGTTTTATAAATGGCGACAACTGGTCAAATATCATGGTTTAAAATTTAATTATTCATAAGATAAAAGTTTATTTAAATTTATTTCGGGGTGGAAATAATTTATAAAAGTTTCGACCTATTAGTAATAGTAAGATCTATTAGTAATAGTAAGTTCGACCCATAAGTCATTTTTTTAAAGAGAAATTTTAGAGTTCTGTGAAATTAATTTTTATTCCACAATTTGAATTTATAAATGTCGAAAAAAAAACTAAAAGTAATTTGAAATTTAATTATTTAATAGATAGCTTTCAGAGACTTTCGAGTAGTGATCAGCAATTTAAATTTAAATTAATTATATTGAACTACATAAAATTTATCAAAAATTGCACTGTAAAGAACTTCTTTAAAGAAACGGAAAAAGTTCCGGCAGCAGAATTGGCTGAAACTTTCCGTTTTGTTAAATATTTTTGAGCCACTTATACAGAAATTTCATTTCTTATCGCTGATCTATTTCTCCATTTTGAATTTCTCCGTGTTTTTACAGCGATTCCATTCATTATTTATCCGTTGCTATTGCGTCCATTAATAATAATAATAATAAAATAATAATGATAAAAATCAAAACATGTAAAAATTTATTTAAAACCAATAAGTGTTTAGATGTCACAATGGCAAAGATGATTAAAATCTGGCAAAGGTTACGTTATAGTAAAAGTGATAAATATACAGTTTAAGGGGCCATATATACATATGGATGATTATTTGGAAACATGACAATTCGGAACAAAAAATTTCTTCAAATTTATAGTCCTCAAAATAACAAATTCTTTTTGTATATTTATTTAGTTACATGTACAGACATCTTACATCTTAGTTGCATCTTACAGACAGCAGCGTAGTTTACTGGCATTTGCNCAATTCGGAACAAAAAATTTCTTCAAATTTATAGTTTTCAAAATAATAAATTCTTTTTGTATATTTATTTAGTTACATTTATTAATATCTTACAGACAGCAGTGTAGTTTATTGACTTTTGCTCAAGAAAAAAAAATAGAAATTCACTAAATTTTGAATGCCAGGAAAATGACATATTAGCTCAGAAGTTAAAAATAACATTAATTTTAAGCTAATAGTAAGTAACTCAATTTAAGCCTTTGCGTTAGATGAACCATGAATTGCTTAAATTAATTATTTTATCCACTGCAAAAAGAATCAAAAATGTTTTTGTTGCTGATATGTACAGAATAAAATTGTGTATAATAATCAATCATTAAATAAAAAAAAATAACTTTGATTACATTCAAGCATAAATATGGTATAAGGTTAATATTAACTTTCTCTCTTTACATTCAACTGTTTAAAAAATTTTCTGGTAACTGTTTTAATGTCCTGGTATTCACAAGCCAGAAAAATGACAGCCAGGATAGTGACAATTTGCCATTATATAGCATTTAACTTTTCTTTAATTTAACATTTCGGCCCAAGATGTTTACATTCCACAGAAAACAACAGGATTTCTTGAAATAACTCGGGAAAATCTATGTTGTTTACGTTATTAATGACTTCAAGAAGACTGGAAAATGACAACATAAAAACCTACTCACCTTGAAAAATTTTTTGAAATTGATTGTAAGTTGGTACTTTATTCATGCAATAACACATGTTCAGATAGGATGGTATTCTAATCAATATATTAACATAAGATATTGATTGCTGGCGCTATCTATTTTGGTTATAAATCACTAAATAAAAGTAGCCAGGGAAATGACAGATTTTCTTATGGCAAACAGATTACTGACAGAAAAAATTATTTTCTACAAAGTTTTTGTAAATAATACCCTCCGCATATATTCCAGAAATGCTTACAACGGTTGAGATAGAAAAAACTAGATATTGAAAAATTTATGGGATGTTTTGATGCTAGGTTATTATTGGAAATATTGTTTGTGACATACCAGGAAAATGACATTTTGAAATTCAATTAAATTTTTTAAATATGCAAAACAGCCAATGCTAGTACAAGGTCATTTTAAAATACCAACAGCAATGCTATTTATATTAAAATTAAAAAAAAAAGTTCTTTCAGTTGTATAGTAGGTACTAGATCTTGGAGCAAGAGACTGTAAATTGTCATATTTCGTGTCATATTCGTATATATATATAT
>NC_092211.1:61133824-61220748 GCF_043381705.1 Parasteatoda tepidariorum | reverse complement strand
GATAGTGTGAGGAGCACTCAAAAAAATTTTACACAAAATTTACAACAATAAAAATAAAAACACAAAGTAGTAGTAAAAATATCACGTAAAAACAGAAAATAAAATGCAAAGAAAAAACAGAATAAAACATAGAACGAAATCTATAAGGCGAGTAGCGAATTCAAATGAACTTGCATGAACAGGAAATTTTTCAAGAATGATTTAAAATATTTTTGTAACAAGATTGCCAGATAATAAAACATCAAAACAGAAGCGCAAATTGAGGTAAAAGCGTAAATAGAGGGATTTTGATTCATAGTGCGTTCTTACTGCAGTGCGTTTGATTTGTTAGTTACCAAGGCTGGACCCGAAAATGGATGTTCGCAAGGTACTATTATACTGGAAAATTTAAAAAAGTTGACAATAAATAATTTTAGAAAATTAACTTTTATTTAAGAAAAAAAAAATAGAAAAGAGAGAGGGAGAAAAAGAAACACGAATTGCCTATTTTGCACGTAATTTTAACCACCAAATTGCCCGTAATGGATTTGCACATGGCAAAAATTACATAAATTGACAGAGAAGTTTTTTAGTAAGTTTATTTACAATAACATACAATAACAACTCAATGATTTTAAATAGAATTATAAAATCTGATTTTCTAAAAATTCTGGTTCTCTAAATTATTGTTCTTATGCACTTATTTAGTAAAAAATACAAAACTAGAAAGCAAATTTAACCGAACAAATGGCTTTTTACTCTGAGGTATCGTGATAAAAGTATCAAATTTTACGGCATTTATCATAAAACCATATTTTATCGTTAATTTTAACAAAATCATTACCAAAGCGCTTCGGTAAAGATTGCACCGATTTTTCATGTTCCCATTTTTCATGTTCCATGAGTCAAAAACAAGATAAAATTTACCATATTATGGTAGTATTGACCATTCTTTTTATTCTTAGAGTATTTATGTGTTTCCAAAATGTATCAAGACTCTGAAAAAAAAATTGGTTAAACATTAAACCATACTATTGGTTCCTTTAATAATACTAAGGTGTAAATTTGTTTCAATTTTAATAAGGTATTAAATGGACACTTTTAAAAGTGGTTGCCATATGAACGGAATGAATGGTTACCATATAAACGAAAAAAAATGAAAATTAAATGGCTTAATACCACATATATTGGCTTTATAATATTTTTTTTTGTTTAACCAGAATTAGGTTTTTCTTCTTTCATTATTATTAATTTTTTTTTTACCAGAAATATTATTACCATACAGTACGGTAATTTGCCAAAAAAATTTATTTTCTCCGTGTATAATTATTATTATACATGTAAAAAGCACTCATATAAAGCATTAGTTTTATTTTTAACCTATTCAAACTAATAGTACAAAGCTCAGTTTTTTTTTCAGGTATGAGTCCTTCAGTGATTTTTAGTTGTAGCTTTACATAATTATCATTATACAAGTGAAAAAAAAACTCATATAAAGCATTAGTTTTATTTTTAACCTATTTTAAATAAAAGTGCAAAGCTCAGTTTCATTTTCAAGTTTTAGTCTTCTAGTGATTTTTAGTTGTAGTTTTACATAATTATCATTATACAAGTAAAAAAATACTCATATAAAGCGTTAGTTTTATTTTTAACCTATTTTAAATAAAAAGTACTAAGCTCAGTTTTATTTTCAAGTTAGAGTCCTTCAGTGATTTTTAGTTGTTGCTTTACATAATTATCATTATACAAGTGAAAAAAAAAACTCATATAAAGCATTAGTTTTATTTTTAACCTATTTTAAATAAAAGTACAAAGCACAGTTTCATTTTCAAGTTTGAGTCTTCCAATGATCTTTAGTTGTAGCCTTATTTTTAAAAAAAAAAAATTATTACATCTGTTAAGGTCATCCACTCAGCGGGCATAGTATCTACATGCAGTTGCGCCATCTACTCAATCTCTGCAGAGTGTGCCCGGGTGTACCTGTCGATTTCTGCCCCATCAATCCCAGAAATAGAACAAAAAATCATCTCATCAGCTTCAAGAACTGCTCTCTAAATTTAAATACCTCTTGTCACTCATACGTCCACCTTCCTCGGATAAGGAAAAATAGAATTAAAAAAAATTCTCAGAAGTTGAGAACAGTCCAAAGGTCAACCAGTTGCCTTCTCTTAGGAAAGTTCTCATCAAAAAAAGAAACAAAATGGCGCAGGAGGGTGGGTAACCAATATGTCTTCCTAGTTTCCCAAGCATGCACCTAGGTGGGAAGTTTGCTTCTGTCCGAGACAAACGCGTCCCGGCAGAACAGTAGCTTCTTTTTTTTATTCGAATGTTATCGAATACAGTCAACGGGCCGTATAATTGCCGGTTACGGAAGCTGTATACATAAACGCCTGTTTAAGAACTTTTCAACTCCTACAATTGAAGTGCTTCAAGAAGGTTTGGTAGATGTAAACATAATCGTCAGCTTTGGGAAGTTAGGGCCATGGGAAAACAGCGACGATTGTGATACGGATTTTTTTTTGTTATATCGTTTTTTTTTATACTCTTAAAAGGAAATAATTCGAATGTTAAAAGTATTACCTATTCAAATGCAACATTCTTTAAATAAAATTATTTCCTCCTTGTTACTTCAAGGAATGAAGCAAAATCGTTGTATTTAATTATTGACTACCGTAAACCGGGGCGAGTCTACCCATTTTTTCAGTTTGTCAACTTTCAAGTGGCCAAACTTTTGTAAATATTAAAGAAAAAAGGCTTTTAATAGGTGTTTCGGAATCGCTATTTATCCCTCTTTAAAGCTGTGAAATCGATTTTAGAAAATATTAACAGTTACGCTGTTACTGTATATTTTTATAGAACTGCTGACAAATCTCTCGTATGGGGCGAGTCTACCCATTCTACTAAAATGAATGTTAACATTGTAAATAATCAAATTTTACTATTAAATTGTTATTTTAGTTACTATATAGGATATTTATGAAGTAAAATTCATAACTTTATTATATATTCCATTTTTTTATTCATAAAATAACACAAATTGAGTATTTGATCGATTATCACATTTTGATCACAGTTTTGTTTTTATAATCATTAACATTATAAAATAACATTTTTTTCTGATTATTGTTGATAAAAATAAATTAAAATTAATATAAATTTACAATTAAATAATTAATAAATAATAATAATTAAAGATTATTAACAAAATCGAAATTCAAACATTGGGAATCATGAAAAATCCTTTTCCCATTCTTTTGGGAGGTAATAATAATTTATAAATAATAATTTATTTAACTTGCATTAAATAAAAAAAGTTAATTTTGTAATATAAAAATTGAAAAAATAGGTAAAATAAACATATTTTATATTTACATTTATATTTAACCTATAAATTTTCTTATTAATGATAAATTTATCAATGCAGAATTAAAATAATATACTCAAATTCATTTAAAATGACTTAATTTTAATATAAACAAAGTTCTAAATTATATTATTATGCTTTATTAAAACTAAATACGAATGGGTAGACTCGCCCCGCGAATTCTGGCTTTTTGTTTACAACAGCAAAACTTACATTCTTTTTGTTTTTTTTTCATATAAAATTAATGTAATCTTAGTCTTAGATAAGTTTATCACTTAACCAAAGTGAAAATAGTAATAATAATAATATACTTACGGAGCACCAACTAAAAGTTTGCTGATTTTCAATACAAATCTCTCAAAAGACGTTTGAACAGGTCGGTTAAAAAGACACCAAATAAATAAAAACGGATCAAACTACTACAGCGCCATCTTCCTTAGAGTCTGAACTAAGTCCTTCGTCGGTAAAATTTTTTTTATTTGCAATTTAAAATAGTGAAAATTAAATAAAACTAAAATGGGTAGACTCGCCCCTGGATGGGTAGACTCGGCCCGGTTTACGATACTTGAATTAAATATATTTAGCTGATAGCTATCTATCAATGATCAGAATGGAAAATGTGCGATCGAGGAATTTGCTGTCTCAATGCTTATAAAAGAGAATTTGCTAGTGGTATATTTGCAATCATAATGGTTATAAACTGTTAGAAATTTTGGGGCATTTTGCGTGAATTATTACATGGTTCAAATCTAATACAATCTTATCATGAAGTCATGTTGAATCGCTTAATCATACTTGGTTACACTGCTTATAGTTGCAATCTTAATATAAAGCTATGCGGAATCATAAAATAGTACTTGGTTACACTGAACTACAGCCGCAATCTTGATATGGAGCGATGTTGAATCATATAATTGTTCTTGGTTACATTGCTCTATAGTAGTCTTCATATGGAATTATGTTGAATCATGTAATCTTACACTGACTATCATAAAATCTCATTCAGGCTACTTAAATTTACCTGATAGCTATCAATCAATGATCAGAATGAGAAATATGAGATCGATATATTTGCAGTCACAGTGCTTATAATAAAGAATTTGCAAGTGGTATATATTTGCGATCGGTAGTGGTATATATTTGCAATTGTATCGCCCACGTGATTCGAATGAGTGATGACAACACAATAAAAAAGATACTGCTTTTTAGACCCACTGGAAAAAGAAAGCGGGAAAGGCAGCGGTTGAGATGGTCTGACTCAGTGGAGTCCAATTTTTTCGTAATTATTGAAAAAAATTGGAGATCAAAGATAAATCGGAAGTCGTCATGGAGAAATTTTCAGAGGAAGGTATTGGCTCACATTGGGCTGTCTGGTCAACTATGATGATGATGATGATATAGTTGCAATAATAATTGTTATAAATAGTTAAAAATTTTGGAGCAATTTGCTTGAATCATAATATGGTTCAAATTTGATACTATCTTAATATGAAACTACGTTGAATCATATAATAATACTTTGTTACACTACTTATATTTGCAATCTTAATATGAAACTATGCGGAAACATAATTGTACTTGTTACACTTCACTATTGTTGCAATCTTAATGTGGAGCTATGTTGAATCATAAAATAGTACTTGTTTACACTGCATTATACCTACAATCTTTTTAAACTATGCGGAAACATAATTGTACTTGGTTACACTGCACTATTGTCGCAATCTTAATGTGGAGTTATGTTGAATCATAAAATAGTACTTGTTTACACTGCATTATACCTACAATCTTTTTAAACTGTGCGGAAACATAATTGTACTTGGTTACACTGCACTATTGTTGCAATCTTAATGTGGAGCTATGTTGAATCATATAACAGTACTTGTTTACACTGCATTATAGTTACAATCTTAATGTGCAGCTATGCTGAATTATATAATCTTACATGGTTACCCTGCATTATAGTTGCGATCTTAATATGGAGCTAATTGAATCATATACTTGTCATTGGTTACACAGTACCGTACCTCAACATGTACTGAAATATAATACATAAATGCATGTTTCAGGAAAACTTGGCAACTCTAAACATAATCGTCAGCTATTGGTAAAGTCATGAGGAAACAGCCTGATTACGTCATGATTTTTATATCATCTTTTTATATCTTAAAAGGAATTAATTTGAATATTTCCTTCGTGACAAAAGAAGATTGCCTATTCAAATCTAACATTCTTAAATCAAATTATTTCCTCCTCTTTTTTTAACGAATGTTGCTATATCATAATATTTAATTCCTGACAACTAAGTGTATTCAACCAACTGTTACGTATTATAACAAAGCTACGCTTAGAAATAATGGAGTATGGAAAGATTATGCAGTTACAATCATAATAATCGTAATGTGGAGTAAAGAGTATGCAAACTGTATATTTGCAATAATGACTATTATAAAACAAAGTAAAGAGTATACAAGTAGTATATTTGAAGGTCATAATAATTGTAATGAGAAATAAAGAGTATACAAGTAATATATTTGCAATCATAATGAATGTAACGAGAAATAAAAAGCATATTTGCAATCATAATGATTCTAATGAGGATTAAAGATTGCAGAAGCAAAATATTTACAAGCACAAAAATTGAAATGTGAGAGATATATTTATGACCATAATAATTATAACGAAACATTTGCGAACTTTTTTTTTGAAACTTTAATGAGGAATATGAGATTGATAAAAAAAATCATGTAACTGTGCATATTTCTTCTAAATTCACAAAATTAATTAAAAATTTACTATCTTTGTTATATTTATAAAGCATTTTATTGCATTAATTTTTCTAAAAAAAGATCCATTTAATCATTTCTCTTTTCTGCATTTAATCAAATCAAGATTTAGTCACCAAATTTACTAGATATTACAATCTATCTATATTACATAAAACGCTAATACGTATGTATCAATAAAACCGATGATATTTCTTTTCTCGCGTTGGCAACAGTTTTCATTTTTAATTGATAGGATTCGGCGCGAAAGAGCATGTAGTGAGCATCATATGGCTAATCTATATTATATAAAACGCTAATACGTTTTAATTTATAGGATTCGGCGCCTAAGAGCACGTAGTGAGCATCATATGTCTAATCGGGTGAATTCTCACCGAATTATCAAAAAAATTCTCACAAAATTATCTTCATCGAAGCCGATGCTTTACATCCGGCGTTCAGTACTGTTTTATATTGTTTTACAACACATGGTTTTACCCCTCTGGTGGGAAAGACTTTAAAACAAAACTTACAACAGTTACTTTTCACAACAACTGAAATTTAGAATAGTGTGATTAAAAAAAATATGTGAACTGTTTGCAATTTCAAATTAATATTGAAATGCACAGGTTTAGAATTTTCTACAATGAAAAGTTTTCGGAACTTCAGTGTTCAAAAAAGTATACAAAAGCTAGACGTTAAGAACGTATCCAATGAGCGAGCAAAGCGAGCATCGGATTGCGAAGCATTCCGAAATGAACTGCGAAGGCAGTTCCGGGGGTTGGTGAGCACCAGCGAGCAGGGGGCGAAGTCTCTTAGTTACTATATTAAAACTGAAAGTTTTTTATTTTTTAAAAATATTCAGTCAATTTTGATAATTTCTTCTCTTTGGTTTGTCAACATTCATTTTGAGTCAATCATATCCAATTGATTGTTAATGGTAAGGCAAGGATGTATTAGAAGTAAAGTGAAGTGTGGAAATATTATATATTTGCAATCATAGGAGTAAACAAACGGTACGAAAGATAACACGATCATACTCCACATTACGAAATGAAAAAAAAAATATTGGTTCACTATATTGAAATTCTAAGTTACGTTTATAGCATTACTATTTTTTTTTCGAAAAGAATTTCTCGATTTTAATTATTTTTCCTAATTTTTATAATCAAAAAATATAATGCGATCAAAAACACATATTAAGTATTAAAAGACAAGAAATAAAGTTGATTTCCTATACTTAAATTATCTACTATGTTTAGGGCCGAATAGCCNAATATATAGTAAATGTGGTGACTAAATCTTGATTTGATTAAATTCCAAAAAAGAGAAATAATTAAATGGATATTTTTTCAAAAAGCATCAATGCAATAAAATGACTAACAAATATAATAGAGATAGTAAATTTTATTAATTTTGTGAATTTGGAAGAAATATGTACAGTTATATGATTTTTTATAACTGTACATATTTCTTTAGTTATAAAAAGTCATATAACTGTACATATTTCTCCCAAATTCAAAAAAATTAATAAAATTTACTATCTCTATTATATTTATAAGTCATTTTATTGCATTAGTTTTTAAAAAAGAAAAAATATCCATTTAATTTTTTCTCTTTTTTACTATATTTGCTATATATTACAATAAAATGTTTGGATTTTAATAAACATTTACCCGTATGCCCTAAATAAGGGCTGGCCGGGGTAAATTTTCATATATTACAATTACTATATTAATATTGAACTTTTTCTATTTTTAAGGATATTCAGTTAATTTTGATAATTTCTTCTCTTTGGTTTGTTAACATTCATTTTGAGTCAATCATGTCCAATTGATTGTTAATGGTAAAGCAAGACTGTATTAGAAGTAAAGTGAACTGTGGAAATATTATATATTTGCAGTCATAGGAGTAAACAAACGGTACAAAAGATAACATGATCATACTCCACATTGCGAAATGAAAAAAAAAAAAAATTGGTTCACTATATTGAAATTCTAAGTTAAGTTTATAAGCATTATTTTTTTTTTTAAATAGCTCGATTGTAATTATTTTCCTAATTTTCATAATCAAAATAAAGATTTTGATCAAAAACGCATGTTGAATATTAAAAGACAAGAAATAAAGTTGATTTCCTATATTTAAATTATCAACTATACTTATCGCATTAATTTTTAAATATTTTATTAATTTTGATTATTTTCTCTTCCTTTTTGTAAACATAAAAATTGTGAGGATTACTTCAAAAAGTATGAATAACCATATATCTTAATCCAAATTAAAATAGATAAATAAAATACTTTTACTGAACAAAAGTTATAATATTTAGATAGCATATGGAAAATTTTGATATTTTTTTCTTACGTTTGAATTTATGAGGATAAATATTAAACACTAAAAACAACAATATAGTCATATACTTTAATCTGAGTTACAAGGAAAACCTTTACATATATTGCATATTATTATAATTCATTTATGCAACCTTAAATTTTTATTGCTTTTTAAAGCATTATGCCTTTTCTTAATTACAATCTATTTTATGACTGAATTATTGAGGATAACTTTCTCCAGGATGGAGAATAACTTTCTGTTTCTTCTCTTTATTTAAATATTTCATGATTATGTTTATTAATAACATTTTATAACTAATTCTAACTTAATATAAATTGCCTTTATTTAATTATATCCAAAATAATTAAAAATGGCTAAAATGTTACAATTATTTTAAATAAGTTCAATAGACATAATTTAAAATTTTTCTAAAGAAATTAATTGTCGTTTCTTTTTTGTATCATGAATATGAAATATCTTTCAGAAATTTAATGTACAATGAAAACAGTAATCAAATGTGTATTTTTAATACATCATCACCTACGTAAAGTAATATCTCGAAGCAAATCACTATTAAACTTCAAAAAACTCTAATATTGACATTTACGAGAAATATTATTCATTGATATGAGAGTTTGCAAACTTATCACATATAAATTAGAAACATCTCTTTTTTTATGTAAAGTAATCATGACATAGTAAAATATCTGAAACACCAAGCTTGAATCATCTCAGAATAATCATATTTTTATTATCAGTATGCTTATCAAATGTTCATGAAAAATTTCCGTTGAATAACTCAAATACTAATTTTAGATTTCTCTGAATCATCATGATTCTGGTCTTCGACAAAATCAACTTATTAGAGAAATTTCACACTTTTGAGTTCGCTTCCGCACGCTTCCGTACGTGAGATAGAAGCAACTGCGCATGCTCACATTCATTTTAGATGCTACGCATCTTTACGTTATGTTGTTATACATATAGCATGTTTGAGGTCAATCTCTCGAACTATTAGGATTAAGTCCTAGAACATAAAAATCGGACATTAGATCAAAAGTTATTTAGGGAAGATCCGAGTTTTATTTTGCGCACCGTACATCATGTAACAGATTTTAAATGAAAATAACAGGATTAAGTCCTAGAACGTGAAAATCAGATCATTAGATCAAAAGTTGTTTTGGGAGATCCGAGTTTTATTTTGCGCACCGTACATCACGTAACAAATTTTAAAAGAAAATAATAGGATTAAGTCCTAGAACGTGGAAATCCGATCATTAGATCAAAAGTTGTTTTGGGAGATCCGAGTTTTATTTTGCGCACCGTACATCACGTAACAAATTTTAAAAGAAAATAACAGGATTAAGTCCTAGAACGTGGAAATTTTATCAAAAGTTATTTAGGAAGGTCCGAGTTTTATTTTGCATACCGTACATCACGTAACAAATTTTAAAAGAAAATAACAGGATTAAGTCCTAGAACATGGAAATTTTATCAAAAGTTATTTAGGAAGGTCCGAGTTTTATTTTGCGCACCGTACATCACGTAACAAATTTTAAAAGAAAATAACAGGGTTGAGTCCTAGAACGTGAAAATCCGATCATTAGATCAAAAGTTGTTTTAGAAGATCCGAGTTTTATTTTGCGCACCGTACATCACGTAACAGATTTTAAAAGAAAATAACAGGATTAAGTCCTAGAACGTGGAAATTTGATCAAAAGTTATTTAGGAAGGTCCGAGTTTTATTTTGCGCACTGTACATCATGTAACAGATTTTAAAAGAAAATAACAGGATTAAGTCCTAGAACGTGAAAATCCGATCATTTGATCAAAAATTATTTAGGAAGGTCTGAGTTTTATTTTGCGCACGCACTGTACATCACGTAACAGATTTTAAAAGAAAATAACAGGATTAAGTCCTAGAAAGTGAAAATCCGATCAAAAGTTATTTAGGATGGTCCGAGTTTTATTTTGAGCATAACGTAACTGATTTTAAAGGAAAATGACAAACGATTAAAAAAAGTATTGATTTGAAAATGGTTAGTATAAAATGATAGTTAAAATAATTACTTACTATGACTATTCATTACTCTTAAAACCATTTACATGGAAAGAAGAAGAAAAAAATATTCCTTCTAATTAATTTTAGGGAGACGTATTTATAATGTCTATTATTTCCATAAAAACTAAACACATCATTCAAAATATCATCAAAACTGATTGTTTAAAGCTTAATTTCTAAAGACAGGTTGGGGACGTTTTAGCCATCATAAAACTTATAATTAAATAGGAAAGTTAGACTATTCAATTAAAACGTATGCCTTCAAAAAGAAGTAGGTTATAAAAAAACATACATTCGCAACCATTATTATTATTTAAGTTAGAATGATGTCGCAGTATTTGACGTACGAAGAACAAACACTAAAAACGAATGATTCACGTGGGAATTTTGACTGCATTGGTCACAAAAAAGAACCCTTTATTTTATGGCGGCAACTAATAATTTCATGTGTGTGGTTTCTCTTATCAAACAGCGCTGCCAAACAGGCGCGACCAATGACACTTCATTTTTTTTTCTTTTCTTATTTTCTCTCTATTATCTTCTAGACTTGGTGATGTTCTACGAATATAAGCACAAATGTATCTTATTTTCTACAAATTTATAATTTATTTACAGAAGTTAAAGCCTTTTAAACTTGGAATTATAAGGACTTGGCTATGTAATACGAATGCAAGTGCAAACGTTTTATTTTCTACAAATTTATTTGCAGAAGTTAAAACGTTTTAATACTTGGAATTCTAAAGACTTGGCTATGTTATACTAATGCAAGTGCAAACGCTTTATTTTGTACAAATTTATTCACAGAAGATAAAACATTTTCGTCTGCTTGGAAAAGGATTCGGCGATTTTAGATTAATATAGGAGCAAACATTTTATTTTCTACATATTTATTTGCAGAAGATAAAACATTTTAAGACTTGGAATTCTAGAGACTTGGCTATGTTATACTAATGTTCTACAAATTTAGTTGCAGAAGATAAAACATTTTAAGACTTGGAATTCTAAAGACTTGGCTATGCTATACTAAAGTTCTACAAATTTATTTGCAGAAGATAAAACATTTTAAGACTTGGAATTCTAAAGACTTGGCTACGTTATACTAATGTTCTACAAATTTATTTGCAGAAGATAAAACATTTTAAGATTTGGAATTATAAGGATTTGGCAATGGTAGACGAATATAGGAGCAAACATTTTATTTTCTACAAATTTATTTGCAGAAGATAAAACAATTTAAGACTTGGAATTATAAGAATTTGGCGATAGTAGATGAATATAAGCGCTTTTTTTTCTACAAATTTATTTGTTGTTACTAAAACGTTTCAAGGCTTGAAATTTCCAGAATTTGATGATGGAATTTTAATATGAAAGCAAATTTTTAAAAAGAAAACATAAGTACGTAGACTTAAAAAATATTTTAAAATTTTAATGAATGTATATTTATTGAATTTATTATTAAATATGAATTTATAGAAAAATTTCAAAATTTCACAAATAACAAATTTTGTTCAGAATGAGTTTCACCGGCAGCAACAGGATAGCATTTATATATATATTTCTCTTACATGGCGACAAAGAAAGTCCTTATTTCTTTTTCGAGTTGGCAACAAAGAATTGCATGATCAATAATGTCATAGGCATGATAGTGAAAATGTATAAATTTTTGAATGAAAATTCTCTCGTGTGAACAGCGGAAAGCTGAAATAAACTGCGCTATTACTTGAAAAGAAATGAAAATGTCCTTAATTATGTTTGCAGGTTCAATAATGTTAATTCTATTCATTTTTGTAGTTGTTAATTGAAAAATAAGTATTAGATGAGCTGTTACGCTTTTTAAGTATAATAATAATTAAAAGCATACTCAAAGAGCAGAAGAAAACGTTGATGACAGTTATGAAAGAATTAACATTGAAAGAATGTGCAGGAAATGTACCGTATTACAATTTACTTCCTAAAATCATAATTATTATTTTTTTATTTCCGAAAGTTTTTCTATAATATGTCACTTATATCATTTTCAAACTCTTACTTCAATGACTTATTATTGACTAAAAATTTAAATTTTAAAAAAGGAATTAGCTTTAAAGATTTTAAAAATTGATTTAAATTCTTAAGATCTTATAAGCGGACACATTTCAAATGGGTTTTTAACTTAGTAGCGAGCGGAACGAGCTTGTTTAGCATAGCAATTCATAGCAATAATCGGTGTTTGGGAGTGTCAGCGAACTTGTGTTGCCACAAGTGTTACAAAACATAAAAGTATAATCTATATACAACATATATAACAAAATAGAGTCAATCAAAATTATAACTAATTATCACAGAAGATTATAATATGCATAAGTAAATAACATTGGAGATTAGATTGAAACTTCCGTTATCTCCAAAGATTTCAGTTTATTTCGTTATCATGAACGAAGGTGTGATGAAATATGATTTGTATTAGATTAAATCAAGGTTGCTATTAACATTATCAGTTTTATTACATTGTACATGGTGATATACTAATTATTTTAGGACGCTAGACATATAGAAATTCTAGTAAGAGAATTTACCCCATGTCAGTCGTTATTTTATTTTTGTTAAACACAAAATCACCTTAATACACGTCAGAAAAATGTTTAAAACTCCGTTCATAGAGTTAGCCACATTCCCACAACAGAGGATAACACAGAGAGAGAAACATCCATGCCTTGAGCGGCATTCGAACCCGCAACCACTTTCTTCGCATTCAGGCACGCTGACCGATCGGCCACCTGGTCGGCATATACGGCTTACCTAGATATCGAAACAATGAAGCCGATTTCTTTAACGATCAAATCAGAAGTAAATTCGTCGCAAATTCCTAAAGGTGCAGGAATCGAGAAAAATATATGGAATATATATATATATCTTACACAGCGACAAAAAAGCCTCATTACAACTCCCCGAATGGCAACGCTAGAAAATCGACCAATGATTGCCTCTAAAAATGTCACATGCCAAATCTAGCTGAGGTGGCTCAACATACAGCGCTTTTAAAAACGGAAACTGAAATAACCAGAGAGAGCATTCTCAGCTGCGGCAATCTCATACTATTAAGCTAGGCAGAAGTGAGTAGTCTTTGTCGATAGATCTCTATTTTAGTATTTTGTCGAAAGAGCTTTTTTTCACGAATTTAGATATGACGAATTTTGATTTATATCACGAATTATACTATAGCACNTATTCATACATGTGCCTTGGAAGCAATCTTCCATGTATGAATACTCACAGGATGCAATGACATATGTTCTCGCATATGGGCTCCTAGATTTATTTATTACATTTACGTGCAATTCTGCTTGGGTTGAAATTAGAGATATTTTGTTACCAGGACAATCATCATCGGATCGTCATGATATTACATCACGTGTGTTCAAACAAAAATGATAATCTTTACTTGATTTCATTGTGAAGCGTCATGTTTTTAGAGAGACACGGTGTTGGGTGTACTCTATTGAATGGCAAAAAAGAGGATTGCCACAGGCACACATTCTGATTTGGCTGATTGAAAAAAACCCACCATGCCGAACTGATCAGATATCAGCAGATATTCTTGATGTCACCATAGATCCAGTCTTATTTCAGATCATTGTCCAAAATATGTTTCATGCTCCGTGTGCATCACCATACATGTCTGTTTGAAAATGCACTAATGATATCCTAGAGAATTAACTGCTGAGACTATCACTGGTTTTTTTCACCATTAAATAAAATTTGCATTTCAAATCACAATCGAAAATGTCATTTACACACTTAAATGCAAAATTCAAATTCAAATTGAAAGCGTTGCAACGCACGCAGGGTACAGCTAGTATTATATAAAATTTGCAACAAAGTTATTTGAGTTAAAAACACTCCGAAATGTATAACAAACTGAAAAATTTGAGAGATTTATATGGTGTTAACTTAAAACACAGTACAATTAGGTCAATCAATATCAATATGGTGCTAACTGAACCACATTACAATAATGTGATTCAACATTAACATAGTGCTAAGTTGAATCACAGTACGATTATATAATTCAACATGATACCGCCCAAGTCGAAACGCAGTACGACAATGTGATTCGGCATTAACATGGTGCTAATTGAACCATATTACCGAAATATGATTCAACAAAAATATTAAAAGCACTCCGAAATTTCTAAGAGTCTGAAAAATGTAAGAGATTTCGCTGTATTAAAGTTTCCTTTAATGCTATTTGACCTTCACAAAGCAGGCATGAAAATTCCAATACAAATCGCAGTATCGCTAACGGGTAAAAAAAAAGTAAGGTAAGCGTAACAGGTATAACGTAGAACAAACGTTTCACAAAACCTCTCTAAAGGGAATAGTATTCACATAGCATAATTGCACGCATCATGATATTTCTACCGATATCAAAAGTTTAGTTCTTAAATAATGACAGTCATCCTTTTTTATCATTTGATGCATTTCAAAGTTACCTTTAGCCATGATTTTCTTTGTAATTGTAACGTCAAAGTGAATCAAATGCAAAAGAGATATTGTGTTAGAAAGATAAAGTTGTATGTGCTTTCTCATTTCCTGTTACGATTTAGGTTAAAAGTGACGAAACGTAGCTAAAAAATAAGCAGCAATGACTTCAAACATTCTTTGATTTACCTGGTTTTGAAAAGACATTTTGATGAATTGCAATTATGCAACACCCGAGAGAAGGTAACGCGTTCTATTTTAAGAGGAATTTGTTCATACAATGACGAGAAATAGTTAAAAGAAGTATATCTATAAAGTTATACAATAGAATTTTGCTAATTAAGAACCACAGCCTGTTCGGATTTATATTGAGACGAAGTTGTATCTATTTTTTATTTTATATTTTATAACCGTCGTTGAACAGCCGACCCAATTTTATGGGTTTACGACTCTACTAATGTTCAACTCCGTAGCCTTGTAATTTTGAACCGAATCCAAAAGCCAAGGGAACTCCTGGATCGAGTATTGGGAGAAATTTGCAGTCGTGGAGGACTTTTTGATGGAGCTAACCCGCATTTGCGTTACATTGAGAGAAAGACGGCGAGAATCTCCCACGGTTAACCTGACGGCAAGGGGACTCTAATCCATGATCCATCTACCACTGAGGATATTTCACGTCAGCACTGTGGTCGGTGTAAGCCGGATGTGGAATTCGTATCAACAGGGATTCGAACCCGGTTCACCTCATTGAAAAACGAACGCTCTATCCCCTGAGCCATCGCGGCTCGATGTTGTATTTAAAAGTAAAATGGCGAATAAATGGAGAGGTTTATTTCCACAGACGCATATTTTCCATCAATGTCATTTCCTTTTTACTCTTAGGCTCTACAGCTGGTTACCGGTTAAGGCCGTCTCAGTCAGTTTACCTAATCCCAAATTCCTTAACCACTTCTCTACTCTATCTAACCATCTTGTTCTGGGTCTTCCTCTTTTCTTTTTCCCTCTGGCATTTAGAAAATTATTTTTTTACTAAGATTTCGTCACGATATCGAAATGCATGTCCTAGCCACCTTATTTGAGAAACCTTGATCACTTTTACTATCTTAGGTACTTTGTATTTTGATTGTAATTCATGGTCGACGCGAATTCTCCAGGTTCCGTTTTCTCTTACTGCAATAAAAGTTTTCTTAATATTTTTCTCTTGAAAGTCATCAGTTTCTCTTCGTCTACTTAGTTAATTGCCCAATGAATCATACATAGTTTAATTTATAGCAATATTTTTATCAATATTTAAAGTTAAGGATTCATAAGGTTATATTAATTTTATGTACTAAATTAATTTCATTCATATTTTAACAGATTTTCGATTATTGATATTTTTCATATCAATATCAATGTCATAAAAATTATCCAAAATTTCCAAATCTCAAACAATTAAGAAATATACCAAGCGAAAACAGTTTTTCTTAACTGTACGCTGTCAGAAATTTTGAAACGTATTAAGCCATGATATCCTTGCAAATTTGCGATAACATTAATATGGTGCTGATTTGAATCACCGTACAATAATACGATTCATCGTTTATACAGTACTAAGTTAATCACGGTACGACTATGGGAATCAATATGGTGCTAATTGAACCACATTACAATAATGTGATTCAACATCATGGTGCTAAGTTGAATTACAGTACAATAACGTGATTTAGCATTAATACGGGTCTAAGTTGTATCAGAATCCGATAATGTGATTCAACATTAATATGGTTGTAAGTTGAATCACATTACGATTATGTGGTTCAATAGTGCTAATTGAACCACATGACAATAAAGTGATTTAACATTAAAATAGTGCTAAGTTGAGTCACTGTGATGTACTGTAATTCCGCATCAAAATGATCCTTATTGAATCACAGTACGCTAAAGTGATTCAACATTAACATGGTGCTATTTGAATCACATTACAGTAATGAGATTCAACGTTAATGAGGCGCTAAGGAGCTATGGCTCAACTTTAATGCTAATATGGTTCAAAATAACACCTTATTAAAGACGCAACAAATTTGTCCCGTATTATGATTAAAAGCAATATACATAGTTCTGATCATAAGAAAGAAAAAGTTATTAAACACTAAAAGGAAGATCGATATTTCCTTCAAGGGGGTGCAGCCCCGTTTCTTGGAAGGGCCGAAAAGACGATGTCTAGCCCACCGCGACAGAGGTGATATCATAATACTATCGAATAGTAATTTAAATGTCAGAAAAAGGCGAGTTACTAACATGGGGTCTCGAAGAAAAAACTGACTTCGACCTTCGCCGGGTTTTTACAATGAACTTTTTCTTGCTATTCTCAAATATAATTTTGTCTGTTTTCTGACGATTCGTCTGGACGAAAGTCGATTTTCGCTTTGGATTTACGAACAGGTGCGAATTCAAATGAGGATCCAGCTGGTTTTTGTTCGAAATAGAAGAAAAATACCATTAGGTTTTAAATTTTTTTTGTGCCTGTCCTCCAGTTAAATGCGAATTGATATTATTATTTATTTGTTTAATATACAAGCGCGTTTCGTGATTATACAGTGTTTTAATAGTGTTTCGTGAAGCCCCAAGGTCCCGTTGAGGGGTCACAGGAGTTCCGAGAGTTGAGAATTTTTAACTAGTTATGATTTTTGAAAACTGTCATTGAATTTATATTCAATTCAGAATGGTGTTCCACTCTAGCTTAAGACTCTTCTCTTTTCAGCCTCTGTTCTAAAAATTTACTCGCCAATCTCATTTTTTAGCCAGTCTCTTTCCTCCAGTTTGACTTAATCCTTTTAATACTATTCCCTCTTCGGATTAATACCGTTTTAATACTGTTTCCTCCTCGGATTAATACTGTTTTAATACTGTTCCCTCTTTGGATTAATACTGTTTTAATACTGTTTCCCTTTCGCAAATTAACACGTAAAATGCCATGGGGGTCACCGGTGAATGGCGAAGCCAAGATTATTAGAAACACATAATTCGAGTAAATTTTTAATATTTTTATACTATTATCATTACTAAATGATTTGAGGAAATTAATGCAATGTCGAACGCACAAAAATTGTTTTATTTATATACACAGAGATGCCAACTTGCTCCGGACAGCGAATAAATATTTTTAAGTGGTAGTTTATTAATTGTGATTCTTGGTTTAAAAAATTCAATTTTGTAGATTTTTATCCATCACTTAACAATTCGCAGGCTTATATAATTCACCATTTTTTTTCTTCAGATATGCCATGTTAAACCTTTTAAGAAATTAGCGAAATATGCCTAATATTTGCAAATTTAATTTGTAGTTATTTACCGTTTGGCCAGGCGGGCAAACCATGTAAAATTAGCCTGGCATTCAACGTGTTAACGTTGGTCTCCGTACGCTCTCCGTACGCTCTCTAACGGATTTTTACTAACGGATTAGCCTGGCATCACATGGGCGCGTGAAAAAATATCAAACTCACGTAAGTGAAAATAAGAAATTTTGAAAAAATCCGTTAGTAAAAACCGCTAATGTAGTGGAATATCATTTTAATTTTGACCACAAAATGAAAACAAACATTTACAATGGACAAAACGATTTCTTTGAAGCTGTGGCATACAACTCAAGATGCTATGCTCTACGAAAATTGCGGTCTGCTGTGAGCAGGAAATTTGGTAAATTCTGATGAATTCAGCGATAACGAATGCAGCTTATCAATCAGATTTGTGATCGAAGAGAGAAAAAATATAGTTTCTTCATGAGGTCCACAAATAACAATATTTTACAGTAGTGGGCTTTAAACTACACAGGTAAGTTAGTAGTAATATAGCAACGATTCATTTCTAAATTTCACCAATACATCCCATGTCCATGTTTTTAGTTCGAAGGTCAGCTTAAGCAGAAATCAAAATTTAAAAGCTATACACAGCGTGCTTGTAGCTTTGTCTTTGTAGTGTTAATTAAGCCAACATAACGTTAAGATACCTAGCATGTAAAATTAACTCTAGCATGCGCAGTTACTTCAAATCTTACGTACGACAGCGAGCGGGAGCTGACGTAAAAGTGCGAAATCTCCCTAATACAGATATACCTTTTAAAATTTAAGTGAAGTTTGTTCAGTTTGTGTTAACTACTAAAAAATTCGAGAATTTTTATTAATTAAGCTCCGTTGGCTTCTGCATCGATCTCTGGTTGCGTGTGTTTTCATTTAATGAGTAGGGGAGAGTGGGGTCAATTGTAACAGGGTACGATTGTAACAGAGCAAAAATTTCGAGTGTCGGGTTCTAGATTTGGTTCCTNATTTGTAGAAAACTTCTTCCATCGGTAGCGTGGATGCGAGGGGACAGAAAACGTATTTCGTCATAAAATTTTTCACTGATGTGCGCATGCGCTTGTTCTCCGTTACATGATCGTACCGAAGAAAAAGAAATGAAGCGAATTTCAGAGGCACGAAAGTCTTTTTGTACCGCGCATTGACTGGCGTTTGCTTTGGTACCTTTAATTTGTTGTGGTGCCTCTCATTTTTAAAGGCACATTAGTTATGTGCCTCTTACGCGAGAAAATACACGGTACATTTAGCCTGTGCCTCTGAAATCAGAGGTACAGTTTTTAGAGTGTACGCAGGTAAGTTAGTAGTAATACAGCACGATCCATTTCTGAATTTCACCAATACATCTCTTGTCCATGTTTTTAGTTCGATGGTTAGCTTAAGCAGGAAACAAAATTTAGAAGCTATAAACAGCGTGCTTGTAGCTTTTCTTTGTAGTGTTAATTAACCCAACATAACGTTAAGATGCCTAGCATCTAAAATTAACGCTAGCATGCGCAGTTACTTCAAATCTCACGTACGACAGCGAGCGAGAGCTAACGTAAAAGTGCGAAATCTCCCTAATACAGATATACCTTTTAAAATTTAAATGAAGTTTGTTCAGTTTGTGACTAAAAAATTCGAGAATTTTTATTAATTAAGCTCCGTTGGCTTCTGCATCGATCTCTGGTTGCGTGTGTTTTCATTTAATGAGTACTGGAATAGGATAAAAGTCTAAAAACGGGTTAATATATTGATAAATAGACACCTAATCAAAAATTACAAACAAATACTCAGTGTATTTTAAAAATTCCTAAAGACGATCTTAAAATCATGTCAACCCTCCCGACCCCTTCAGATGAAATGAAGCTATTATTTATTAACCTTTATTAATCTTCAAATAAGAGAAGGTGTTTCTTACTATAAATCATAATAATACTTATTTAAAAATAAGTATAAAATTTAATTTCCTTTCTAGAATAAATATTAAAAATGATTTGTCGAATTAAATTTTTTTCATAACTTTCTTGCTACTATTTGATTGAAAATAAATTAGTAGGATTAGCAAAACAAAATTTTCTACGTGCAAAATGTTGCTACGTGCAAAATACATCAGAGCTGAGTACTGAGAAACAAAGTATGGTCAGAACTACCAAAATATGGTAATATTTACCTTATTTCTGGCTTTATTGGAACACCAAAAAGCACAGCATACCGAAGTGCTTGAATAATGACTTTTGGTTAAATTAATAATTAAATATGATTTTATTACCATTCTGTTAAGGTAGTAAATGTGGTTTATAAAAATTTAGGAATTTAGGAATCATGATACTTTAGAGCATGGCAAGGAAACCACCTATTAAGTTAAGCATGTTTTTCAGTTTTCTATTTTTTTGAAGTGTATGGTAATAAGAACAATAATTTTGAAAACCATAATTTCAAGTAAACCATATGAATCTACAAATTACCAAATGAATAGTTTAAATACGGGTAAATTAATAGTATATTTTGATTTTATTACCCGAATTATGCTTTTTTTTTAGCTGGAAATCTCCTTACCATACATTACGGTTATTTTAAAAGAATGTTTTTCTCCGTTTTTCAACAACGTGATCCCGTAATCCATGCCAAATTTTGGTAGTTTAGACAAACAGCAACATCCATATTTCAACGGATAAATAAGAAATGGAACCATATGGTCTGTTGCACCGTATTTGAAAATAATTTATTTAATTGCTTTGCGCTTTTAGCAAATTGCCAACAATTAATAAGGGATAATTGATCTAAAAATATAATTGCGTAATTTTTTTAACTAATTTTTATTTCATTTCAGAAGGACAACTTGGAATATCAACTGGATGAAGAGAAAATCACTTGATGAACAATACAAAATTATGCTAAGTTTATACAAATAACTTATTAATAATTGCTTATGCAAATTATGCTAAGTTTAAGGTACAAAAAAATATTGCTTGGAAATGTTTAAGAATAAGTTTATTTATCGATTTATTACGATGAACAACAGTATATTTGAGTAAGTTTCAGTTATTCGTTGTACTACAAATTTTGCATTTGGAATTGTAATAGCATTTGTAAAATAAAAATATGCTTAAAAATTCTTCGCCTAGAATTTATTTTGTGTTGTTTTTCCTGCATGATTTCAAGACTGTATTGTTTCTAGTACTAATAATTAACAACTAACTACTAATACTTGTTGAAGTTCCATGAATAAACATGAAACTTTAACATGTTCTTCAGTCATCCCTATTCTTGGTTATCTCCACAGTGATAAAAAAAAAATGGTGAAAACTATTAGCATTTGTCAAAAATTAACTCCTTATTACAATTGCAGCAAATTTATACGAAAATAAGATTCAACGTATCAATATTAAGGTTCAACGTTGAAAGAAAACATTTTCCAGTAAGTGTACCAATTTATAGTTTTCTACAGTTTAAAACATAGTATTAAGTTTTAAAAGTAATTAAAAGGTTTAGTAAAAACCATGTGTAAATATTACGTTTTTTTTTTTTTTACTTTCATTGACATTTATTTCTTTATGCATTAATTTTTATTATAAATTAATATAGCTATTATTTAAAAACGAATACGTTTTACAAATAGATCGTAGTGCCATAATTAATACTTACATACTTTGACAACTATGCAGTATATAGGAAGGCAGTATATATACATGAAAAAGCTCAATAATTTTTACCAGAGTACCTTGGTTATAATTTTGGAAAAATTTACAATAAAATATGGTTTTATACTATGCGATAAAATTCGGTAATTATATATCATGATACTTTAGAGTATGACATGAAACTCTTTATTCGCATTTTAATTAAAAAGTAAATTTAAACATTAAATTTACTTTTAAGTCTTGTAATTTTTTGCTAAATTTGTAGTAAAGAGAACTATAATTTTGAAAACCATAATTTCAGGTAAAATGGTAAAATTACAAAATGAATGGTTTAAATACAGTGCGTTTTGGTTCTATTAACTAAAACAATGTTTTTTTTTTTAATTTTATTTTTTATTTCTTTAATTTTTTTAGGAAGTATCATTATCATACAGTACTGCAATTTTACCACAATGCTTTTTCCCCTGGTGCAATGAGCAACGCATATTTTTTAATGTTTATGAGACACTGAAGAAAAAGAAAGAGGTCAATACGATGAACTCATTAAATACTTGAAACCCACTCTAAAATTAAATTAATTACATTTCAACTGTTGAACCAATTTTTTCATTTAAGTCCTAGTATAATAAATAATAAATGTAAGGAATCGTTATAAGAGTTATTATGTAAAGAAATACTTATATTAGGAAAGGAAAATAATAAAATGTATTTAAATATGAATAATAAATATATTGGAATATGAATAAGACTTCCAAATAAAAACAATTATTAATTTAAAATAAGATTTATAAGATTATATAGGAATGTAGAATTTCCATCTTTTCGGTAGAAACAATATCATCTATAAATAAAAAATTAATGTAACAACGGAAAAGGGTTGAGTTTGTTTCTTTCCGCTGGCAGCGGTGATGAACTCAATGAACGGCAGTTCAGTAAACAAGCAAAAATGACTAAAACTGGATTGTATAATCCAGTTTTAATCATTTTTTCCTTCCCATTGGTAATGGAAGTGATAAAATATTTGGACACATTTCCTTAACTTAACACTAGATTGACTAAGGAAGTCATTTTGACTGCTTTAAATTTCAATTCAAAAAAACAATGATGTACATAATGACACGATTTTTTAGAATTTTGTGACTTTTTATACAACATATAATTTCTTTATTGCTAATATTTACTAATAACTTGCTATATAACTGTAAATAATATTAAAAATGTTAAAAATTAATTTAAAAAAAAATTATTTATGCATTCACAATCCAGTCATTTTGACTGCTTTTGGGCAATATAGGTAAATTCTAATTTTCCGTCTTTCTAGTGTTAAATGTTAGTAAAATTATAATCCCTTTCTTACTTTCAAACAACGACCAATTAAAATACAGGTTTTTAAAATTAATGATTGATGAACGAAATTAATTTTATTCAGTGCAATATTAATTTTAAAACTGATTTTTTTTTCTCGATTTTTGAGTTTAAAAGGAAATAAACTAAACATGAATAAAAACTATTGCTCGTATCGATTAGAAATAGGAAATACGTCAACTCAACACACAGGGGTTACGAAAAAAAAAAGTTTGTAAGCTCAAGTAGTACATGGGAATCATTAGCGCCAAATGATACCCCCTCCTCCTCGTATAAAAAGCATCAGTGAACGATGAGTGTGAAAAAGTTTATAATTGAATGTAGAAAATAGTATTAAAGGCTGTATTTTATGTGTTGTTCTTAAAAAAGTAAACAGGAAAAAAAAAGTGCTTATTATCAATCACGAAGTTTTATGGATATTAAAATCCATATTAAACCCATTATTTTGACGGTATAATATTAAATATGATATTTTGTATGTCTCATTATTTAGAGATTCTCTCAATAATAACATTATTTAATGTCTCACATTGCAGGGCGAGTGTTGTCGACAATGTCAACCTTCATCTATCAAAAGGTACCCCAAGATAGAATTGAGTTAACACGTCTTATATAATACTAGTGAATTGGAATTGTATTATTGAAGAGGTAGTTACACTAAATTACTCTCCCACCAAAATTTTATGTGGGATAGAATTCGATGAATGGTTATCACTAGTTGATTCATTGCCGTTTTTACAAAAGACTGGGAGAGATGTATTAAGTTTATGTCCGGATCACCAATGTCAGACAAGTGTTATCGAGCATGTCAACCTTCTTCTGTCAAAAGCACCCTAAGATGGAATCAAGTTAACGCATCTTATATAGTAGTGAATTGGAATTGTATTATTGTAGTAATAGTTACACTACGCACATTAATCCCTTTATTTTGAGTGCCTCATCTCAACTTCAATATTTTGAACGTCTCACAGTATCCTCGGACTTCCATGAAATAAATTAAAGAAAATAAATAATTAAAAAGTTCTTTTTATACTTATATTGTTTTAATTTATTATTTGGTGTCTCATATTAATCACTTTATTTTGAGTGCCTCATCTCAGCTTCAATTGAATTTTGAACGCCTCACATTAGCCTCTTACTTCCATGTAATAAATTAAAGAAAATAAAGAATTAAAAAGTTTTTTATACTTATATTGTTTTAATTTATTATCTGGTGTCTTATATTAATCACTTTCTTTTGAGTGCCCCATCTCATCTCCAATATTTTGAACTTCTCACATTAGCCTGACATTTCCATGAAATAAATTAAAGAATTTAAAAGTTTATTTTGTACTTAAATTGTTCGAATTTACTATTTAGTGTATCACATTAATCCCTTTATTTTGAGTGTCTTACTCTGGCGATATTATTTTGAGTGCTCACATCAGCTTCGATTTCTTGAGCGTCTCACATTAACTTCGATTTTCCGTACATGAAAGAAATCAAAGAGAATAAAGAATAAAAAAGTTTGTTTATACTTAAATTGTTTGAATTTGTTAATAATTATTTTAAATTTTATTAGTATGCAAGGTGTTCTGCAATCATTGATCATAATATATTTTTAAAAATGAAATTTCAAAAGTATTTACGTTAGGACAGTGGTTACCATTTTTTTTTTATGGAACCCTAAATGATCTATCTTCTTTTGGTAGAACTCCGATATTATAAAAAGAAAACATCATTCACATTTGTGAAATTATTAGCCTAAAATCGAAATTTTTTTCATCGTTTTTTGTTCAAATATAGAATGAAACAAAATGAAACAAAAAATTCGTTTTGTGATTCATCGATATTACTTCATTTCTTCATCAGTAAGTTTTTAAAATTTGTTTTACGTCAGGTAGATGAATTCGTAGATTCAGAGAGACTTCTGGTTTAGTTCTATCATTGCTTTTTCAGTATGTGTATAAACTGAAAATGAAAAAAATACGCTGAATAACTGTTTTCGTTAAAAAGAAAAGTGCAAAAAACTGTTGTATGCACTGAAAATAGTTATCAGAGAGATAATTTTCCATTGTTGAATTATTTATTTTACTTTGAATCGAAAAGTTAGATGGAAGATACCAATTCAACTTTTTAGAAATGCATATAATTTAAATATTTGCTTAATACATTGTTATTCAAAAATAACTCCTATTTTGTTATTGATTTAAACAAAAAATTCGCTATTTATTTCTTTTCTGGCATTTTACTTAAATTGATAAAAATAATCGAATTAGTAAATAAATTATGGGTTATTGATTGGATATGAATATAATTACAAATTTCAACAATTATTGAAAGAAAGTCTTTACTCTCGGGAATTCTAAGACCCTCCATAACCTCAGAGTTTCGTGGAACACTTTTGGGGAACTACTGCATTAGGGAACACAAATTAATATTTTAGCAACTAATAATATAGTATAAAAGCGTGTCTAATGTTTCTCCGAGTTAAGGACGAAATCGCTATCGAAATCTAACGAGTTACCATTGAAGAAGGTGAGACGAAAACGTAACATCTTAATTACAAGAGAAATGGAAGAAGTTTGACGAATGATCATTAATAACACCTTCAAGCTTCAACACGCAAACTAATTGATTTTGATGCTTAAACTCTCCCCTGTAGTAAGTCAAGAGATTTAAAAAAAAAAAAAAAAAAAAAAAAAAAAAAAAAAAAAAAAAANAAAAAAAAAAAAAAAAAAAAAAAAAAAAAAAACACCCCGCTTAAATATTAAATGTTGTGACCCCTAATGTATATACTTGTTAATATTAATTTTTGGGATGAATTCTAAAAAATAACACATCCAGGGCAGTAATTAAGAATTAAGAGTTATTATAGAGTAATCAGATGACGGCAGATATGAATTAACTCTAGTTTAATTAACTGTAGTTTCGTTAACTTCACTGAATTTATTTATTTATTATTTTTTTACTTTTAATGCCCAACTGTGTTAACATCGTCAATTCAGGCCATGTTAGGTGGGCCAACGTTGCTCCCATACTAAGGACAGATAGTACAGAGAATGAAAGAACGTCCATGGCTTGCCACGGGATTCGAAACCAGGAGGGGAGAGTGGGATCAATTGTAACAGTGTACGATTATAACAGAGCAAAAATTTCGACTTTTGGGTTCTAGACTTGATTCCTAGGTGGCGCATAAGCTGTATTTAATAAATCTACATGTACACCCCTGCTGGCAATCATTTTTATGTACTTTTGAAGGAGTTACATCACAAAAGATATTTTTAATCTACGTAAGTACTTTTTTTGGTATTAAAATATTCTTTTGTAACAAAGTAATTTTGTTTCAACAAATAAAAATTATTAACCGAATATGTAAGTGGACACNTAATCCTGGAAAAAGGTTGAGTTTTTTTCCCGGTGGCAACGGGGATGAGCTCAAAGAACGGCAGTTCAAAGAATAAACAACGAAGTGATTGTAAAACCTGGTTCTAGTCATATTTTTCTTCCCGCAAACTTCCAAACAAAAACAATTCTTTACTTAAAATAGGATATATAAGATTATATAGGAATATAGAATTTTCATCTTTTCGATAGAAACAATATAGTCTATACATAAAAAACTAACGTAATCCTGGAAAAAGGTTGAGTTTTTTTCCCGGTGGCAACGGGGATGAGCTCAAAGAACGGCAGTTCAAAGAATAAACAACGAAGTGATTGTAAAACCTGGTTCTAGTCATATTTTTCTTCCCGCAAACTTCCAAACAAAAACAATTCTTTACTTAAAATAGGATATATAAGATTATATAGGAATATAGAATTTTCATCTTTTCGATAGAAACAATATAGTCTATACATAAAAAACTAACGTAATCCTGGAAAAAGGTTGAGTTTTTTTCCCGGTGGCAACGGGGATGAGCTCAAAGAACGGCAGTTCAAAGAATAAACAACGAAGTGATTGTGAAACCTGGTTCTAGTCATATTTTTCTTCCCGTTGGTAATGGTTGTAGTAAAATATTTGGCCAATTTTTTTTAATTTTTTTTAAAATTATGATTCTTTTCATAGTTTTAAACTACAACCAATGAAAATAAAGATGATTAAAATTTAGTGACATTATCAGTATTATTGATTGATGAACAAAATTAATCACTTGTAATATTTATTTTAAAATTGATTTTTTTTAAAAAAAAATGTGATTTTTGAGCTTAAAAGGAAATAAACTAAACATAAATGAAAATTATTGCTCTTACCAATTCGAAATAGGGAATTTTCATTAAACTCAACAAAACAGTTTTTACGAAAAAAATAAAGTTTAAAAGCTCAAGTAGTACATGACAATTATTAGTGCCAAATTATGAAATTATTTGATGAAATTTATGAAATTATTGGCCTAAAATCGAAATTTTTTTCATCGTTTTTTGTTCAAATAAAGAATGAAACAAAACGAAAAAAAATCAAATGAAGCAAAAAATTCGTTTTATGCTTCATCAATATTGCTTCATTTCTTTTACAGTAAGTTTTTAAATTTTGTTTTACGTCAGGTAGATGAATTCGTAGATTCAGAGAGACTTCTGGTTCAGTTCTATCATTGTTTTTTCGGTATGTGTATAAACTGAAAATGAATAAAATACGCTGAATAACTGTTTTCGTTAAAAAGAAAACTGCAGAAAACTGTTGTAAGCACTGAAAATAGTTATCAGGGAAATAATTTTCCACTGTTGAATTATTTATTTTACTTTGAATCGAAAAGTCAGATGGAAGATACTAATGCAACTTTTTAGAAATGCATATAATTTAAATACTTTTTCAATACATTGTTATTCAAAAATAACTCCTATTTTGTTATTTATTTAAACAAAAAATTCGGTATTTATTTTTTTCTGGCATTTTACTTAAATTGATAAAAATAATCGAATTAGTAAATAAATTATGGGTTATTGATTGGATATGAATATAATTACAAATTTCAAAAATTATTAAAAAAAAAAAGCCTTTACTCTCGGGAATTCTAAGGCTCTACATAACCCCAGAGTTCCGTGGAACACTTGTGGGGAGCTACTGCATTAGGGAACACAAATTAATATTTCAGCAAATAATAATATAGTATATATATGTCTAATATTATATATATATATAGTATATATATAGTATATATAGTCTAATATTTCTCCGAGTTAAGGACAAAATTGCTATCGAAGTCTAACGAGTTACCATTGAAGAAGGTAAGACGAAAACGTAACATCTTAATTACAAGAGAAATGGAAGAAGTTTGACGAATGATCATTAATAACACCTTCAAGTTTCAACACGCAAGCTAACTGATTTTGATGCTTAAACTCTCCTCTGTAGTGAATCAACAGATTTTTAAAAAAAACACCTGGCTTAAACATTAAATGTTGTGACCCTTAATGTATATACTTGTTAATATTGATTTTTGGGATGAATTCTAAAAAAATAATACATCCCGGGTAGTTAGTAAAAATTAAGAGTTATTATAGAATAATCAGATGATGGCAGATATGAATTAACTGTAGTTAAATTAACTGTAGTTTCGTTAATTTCACTGAATTTATTTATTTATTATTTTTTTTTTCAATGCCCAACTGTGTTAACATCGTCAATTCAGGCATTTAGAGGGTAGATTTGCTGGCCATTCTTTCAGGGGCGCCATGGTAGGTGGGCCAACGTTGCTCCCATACTAAAGACAGATAGTTCAGAGAATGAAAGAACGCCCATGCCTTGCCACGGGATTCGAACCCAGTACCCTTCTGATGCCAGTTCCCTGACTCCTACATAATCCAATCGGCAACTTCACTTAATTAACCTTTAAAAAATTGGATTTTCATAAAATAGTATTTCCCCTTTAGCAACAAATTAACTCACAGATAATGTCTTTCTATTAAAACAAGTTAGAAATCCGTTATATTTATTTTAATTACTAATTTCAACATAAGATAAAATATACCTAATTTAGAAGTGTGATTATCTTTCGAAATATATACGAATAATAAATATCCAAGGTAGGTGATGCGATCGGATGCTTTCTGGCAGGAATATCGGATGACTTCATTTAGATTTGGCGGATGAGTCAGTTCAAGCGTTAAATAGACATCGGTAAAACAGAAATGAAATCTCATTAGCGTTACATCCGGATTTATTGATTCGTTACCAAACATGATGTTACCGTTTAAAACATTCTAATTAGAGCCATTGTTAAACGACTATTTTCATTCGCACGTGGCCCTGATGAGCGATATTTAGATAAAGTTGAATTATTCATTTCAACCAGTGCCGATTTCGTTAAGAAATTGTAATTTAATGTCATCCAAAACTGTTAAAATTCTAAAACTGCCTCATATCAACAAGCTCCAATTTCACGAGAAAGATTTAATTTAGTATTATCCAAAACTGTTAAAAGTTTAAAATAGCCTCATATCAGACAGTTCAAGTATTCATTTCTGCCAGTTCCGATTTCGTTAGGAAGTTTCAATTTAATATTATTCAAATCTGTTAAAAATCTAGAATAGCTTTATATCAGTTAGTTCCTCTAGTCATTTCAGCTTCAGCCAGTTCCTATATACTTTCTAGTCAGTTCCCATTTCGTAAAGAAATTTTAATTTAGTGTTATCCAAATCTGTTAAAAATCTGAAATAGCTTCATGTCAGTTAGTTTCTATAATCATTTCAGTCAGCTCCAATATACATTCCAGTAAGTTTCAATTTCGTTAGAAATCTTAATTTAGTATTATCCAAATCTGTTAAAAATCAAAAAAAGATTCATATCAGTTAGTCCCTACATACATTTTAGTCACTTCCAATTTCGTTAGGAAATTTTAATTTAGTACTATCCAAGTTTGTTAAAAATCTGAAATAGCTTCATATCAGTTCCTATAATCATTTCAGCTAGTTCCCATATACATTTCAGTCGGTTCCAATTTCGTTAGGGTATTTTAATTTAGTATTATCCAAGTCTGTTAAAAGTTTGAAATAGTCTCAAATCGGCCAGATCAAATTACATTTCAGTTAGTTCCAATTTCGTTAGGAAATTTTAAATTAGTATTATCCAAGTCTATTAAAAGTTTAAAATAGCTTCATATCAACCAGAATAAATATTCATTTAAACTATTTCCTATTTCATTAGGAAATTTTAATTCAGAATTATCCAGAAATTTTAAAAGTTTAATATAGTCTGTTTTGTAGATCTTATTTATTTTACTTTTAAAATTATTCATTTTATTGTTACGATTACTTTTCGTATGATAATTAAGTCAAGAGTTATTCCCAGAAATTCGTCTTTACCCCTTTTAATCCAAAGATTTTTGGTAAATTAGAATTTCGGTTTTCTTAAAATGATTTCAATGCTTTAGACATTATGAGTCAAAGTTGAAAAATTATAAAAATTTAACTTTTAGTAGCATTTTAATAGCTTTTTTTCTAAAAAAAATTATGTGCAATGAAACAAAAATTAAAAAAAAAACATGACTAAGTAGATAAGTAAACTATGATAAAGTAGATTAATAAAATAAAATTATCTCATACATAAGTGGTCTAAATGGTCTAAAAACAACTCTTAGATTTATATTTTTTGATTCTAATTTTATATTTCACTAAATTTGAATCGTTGGTAATGATTTAGAACTTCTTTTAAAATAATTAACTTGACTGAAATTTCTCGCATAATAGCATTTGCAATATTAGTCCGTAATAAAAATATCTTCGAAATCTTAATTCATCACGTAGCATCATAGAACTTGTTATTATTGTGTGATACATTTTAATAGAGTGTCTTTATCTTTATCACATCATAACAATTTATCCCGTATCAAAATAAGGATCCAGAGGTTTCCTCAACATATATCATAAATTAATGATATTGTAACAGTGTGTATTTAAGAATGCAAATCAAGCGATAGGCGATCGCCATTTTGCAGATGTTCCTTACAATAACAATCCTTTTAATTGGTTTTTAGAATACAATAAGTTGAGGTCGCAGATGGTAAGGTGCCGATCGTCTGCATTTCCTCTATCGTTCCGACACTTGCTGTGATATAATTGAATTAGAATCCTTCTGTGTCACATAGCAGGAGATATTTTGTATTTTCATTTGTCGTTTGCATTGGAGTTAAAGAAACAAAATCGTTTTATATTTTTACAATGTCGTCGGAAATCAAATATACTGATTTTTTTTTATTAAAACTTTAATCGAAGGGTTGTAGTTCTGGAATAAATTGTTAGCCAAAAAATTTCGTAATATGTTTTTATCTTGTTTAACCGAAAAAAGGTTACAAATTTAAAATTATAAAATGGTTAGTAATATGGGACTAATAAAAACTAGAAAAACTAAAAACTTGGAATTAATATTTACGAAAAAAAAATAAATGTTGCCTTTAAATTTTGTATAATTGCTTTGGAATTACTTTGTTTCTATTCGAGTGATAAATTTTATTTCCTTTAACAACAAAATTTTAGAATTAAATATTATAAAACGACGAAAAAAAATATTCAAGTTTATGAAATCGTTTGCTCAAATAGGATGTAGAAATAGCTTTCAAATGTTTTACTTTTAATTTGAAATAGTTAGTGCAAATATTGATGAGTTGAAATCGATATTTATAAAAGTTATGATAAATGTAAATTTTAAATTTTGCACAATTTTTCTGAAATAACTTATTTTTCTAAAGTGAAGTGCTTTATTCCATTTAACAACAAAAGTTTAAAGTTGAAAATTAGAAAACAATTAGGTACTTGCACCTCAAAAAGAGGAAGATCTCGGATACCCACACATGTGACTTATGACGTCAGGTGATAGTTGTAAGCAAAGGCGTGTTAAAGTTGAACTAAGTTTCTCCACATAAGTTAGAATGTTAGTTAACGTGAAATTAATTCAATACAGTGCCGTATCGCATCTCGAATTTGTTGCAATATAATTTTTTCTCGTCTACGTCTTTTACTTATCTCAGATTTATTATTTGTTTATGCTTATTATTGTAGCCCTGATATATTTCGTTTTGTGTACCTGGCAATTTCGATGCATAATTAGTTTGTTTATATTCTACATGGCTTTGTGTTAAGTAAGAAATATACGGTGAAAGAATATAGATTACGTCACCAAAGAGAATCGATGCTAGACGGGCTTGGCTTACTCGAAAAAGAATAGAAAGAACAGATACTAAAGTAAACAAATACCGCGTTCCAACAACCAATCAGGATAGAGATATCCACACTACGTCACTTGCAGGTACCCCATTAAAGAAACCCAAAATTCATCAAATAATTTGCTCAAGCAATGGAGACTTGGAATAGATATTTAACAGAATGATTATAAAATAGCTTAATACCCATTCGTCGTATGGGTTAGAAAAAGTAAATAATCAATAAATTGCAATTGATCAACACCATAAAATCTTGCACATGTCTGGAAGACATTCACCGACAAAACTAATTCAGCTGAAACATATATATATATANATATATATATACTATATATTAATTTATTATTATTGAATTGCCCTTCCTGGTTTCCTTCCATCATTAGATTAAGCAAAACACGTCTTAAGAAGTTCATCTCATCAAAATAAACATAAACTGTATTCGGCATCATTTGACATAATGCTATTATTCAAGGTCAGTCATAGTTGATAGTCAAAAATTACCATGATTAACTTCTGATACTTCCGTTTAGCTGTTAGAAACCTATTTCCGCAGTACCAATAGTAGGTATCTAGGTACCAATATTAGCATATTTAGAGCATATTGAAAAAAACCAAATGACACGTTAAAAGTTGTATTTCTTACCGAAATTAATTAAGCATCCTTGTCGTCAATAAGAGTATGGGAATTTTTTTTTTCTTTTTGATTATCGTATACGAGTAAGTACATTTTCTCCCCTAATTTAACTTTTTCACACAAATTTCATTTTTTTTTTTTCAAATTTCAATTTGTACTTATTGCTAAAATTAAAAAATTGTAATTTCTCGAAAATAATTCGTAAAATCATTTTCGATAATGACCTTTAAAATATCCTAAAATAAAGTAATTTTATAATTTTATAACCGTCGTTGAACAGCCGACCAAATTCTGAGCTTGAGACAACTAATAACTAGCTTAACTAGCTTAACTAGCTCAGCAAAGAAATTGACACAGGGAAGGATGGCTTGGTGACGAAAAGATGCAACACGGCAACGTCACAGGGCAAAGGAGACAAGGGATTTGAGGCTGCGAATGTTCAATTCGTACAATGCCTTGTAATTCAATTGGTTCACTGGTAATTTGATTGGTTCCATGCTTTGTAATTTTGGACCCAATCTAGAAGACAAGATAACTCCTGGATTAAATATTGGACGAAATTTACCTTCTTGAAGGACTTTTTAATGGAACTCACCCTCATGTGCGTTACATGGAGAGGAAATTCATGAAAGCCTCCTACGGTTAGCCTGACTGCAAGGGTGCTCTAACCGATGATCCGTCTATCACTGAGCATATTTGGGTTCGAATCCCAGCGATGGCAGGTCGATACGAATTCCGCACCCCCCTCACACCGACCACGCAGCTGTAATATCCTCAGTAGTAGACAGATCATTGGTTAGTAGTTAAATCGAGGTACCTTAAAATAAAGAGTAGTTTCATATATCTTCTAGAATGTGGATTCAAAGTTATTAGAGTTGATTTTATTTGTGATAGCCTAACAAAGGAAACCAATAAATAATTTACAAAAATGTGCGATAAAACCTATTTTTGATAGATTAGAGCTGCAAACTAGCAAAGTGCTGACATAATACAATATTTATCAAATCCTGAAAAAGTCTTTTTTTGGGATGTACATTTGGGATGTACTGCGTGAACATTTAAACCTGATTTGGTGCTGATTGGTTCAGAATTGTGAATTTGATTAAGGTATATACTTCTTCTGCTTTATTTATATAGAGTAGCTGAATATGCGCTCTTTAAAGAAGAAATAAATAATCTATAAATCGCTATTAATCAACACTTCGAAATTCAGCATGAAACTGAAATAGATGTAGTGCCACAATTAATTAAGCTGAAATAATTTCCAATTTTCTTTTATATAACTATTTGTTGCCCGTTCCAGTGATTTAATGTTATCAAATGAATCAAAACAAGTTTTTAAAAGTTCATACTATCAAACTAAAGATTAATTATGTTCAGTATCATTTAGCATAATGCTATTACTCGATATCGACTCCTGATTGTCAAAAATTACCATAATCAACAATTTTCTTTGGTATTTGTTCCTTAGTATTCGGTATTAGTCCCTACAGTGCCTATAATATCTTGGTACCAATTATAGTACATATATTTAGTACCTGGTAGAAACAACAATTAATGTAACACCATTAGTATTTATAACTAAAATTGAATAAGCATCATTGACATCAATAATAATAAGGCGATTTTTTATGGTTTTCCTACATAAAAAATACTTTTCTCCATCAATTTAGCTTTTAGTAAAAATTTTTTACACCAATTTGTATACATTACATAATAAATTAATTTTAATTCTCGAAAATAATTTGTAGCGACAGTAATATCATTAATAATCATTTTTGACTAACGTACTAATATACTATAATACGCTTTTCGAAAGCAGTAAAGAGTCACCAAACTAATATTGGCGCCTGTTATGCTTTGTATGTGATATTAAATACTACGGGTATTGTAGTTATATATGTTGTTGTAATAAGAACTTTTTATACCAATACAGGTGTCTTATAAGCGAATAGCGCTATTTTTTGTCATCTTTCGAAACGTTCTATACCCTAATGTCATCATACTACACATTCATGCACAACTTTCATTTATTATTATTATTATTATTTGTTGCATATTTCTGTGAAACTTCAAACTATTAGATTTACAACTATTAGATTATATTTCAATATATATATATGAATTGGGAGTTCAACTCACCGAAAGAAAGATTAATTATGCATATGGTATGATTTAAACAAGATGTTCAAAATTTATCACAATTTTCTTATTGCTTAATTGAAAACTTCAACTTTTATTTGATTAGATCTTGTTTAGTTTCCCATTATTAAAGTTTATCGAAACACGCTTTAAAAGCGGAAGTATCGTTATAAGAAGCATGTAGTTTCTTTTATATTTTATAATACTATTTAAAATATGTGGTTTCTTATAACTTTTGACACTATTTCGGAGATGCCATTATCATACGTTAACATCGGAAACCAAAGATAAATAATCCTTAAAAACGTGTGATAAAACTAATTTTAATAATGATTACAGCTGCAAGCTGGCAAATCACTCATTTTGTAAATTACTTTATTTTATTTTATAATCGTCGTTGAACAGCCAACCCAATTTTGAGTTACGATGTTCAGCTCCATATCCTCGTAATTTTGAACCTAATCCAGAAGACAAGGGTACTTCTGGATTTAGTCATTGGGACAAACTAGCCTCAGTGGGAGATTTTTTTGATACAACTTACCACTATTTGCGTTACATGGAGAGGAGAACCACAAAAACTTTATATGGTTTGTCCGATGACAAAGGGACTCTAACCCACGATCCGTCTATCACTGAGGATATTTTACGTCAGTACTGTGGTCTGTGCGAACCGGGTACGGAATTCGCATCGATCTACCATCGTTAGGGTTCGAACCCAAGTCACCTAATTGAGAGTCGAGAGTTCCAATTCCCTGAGGCACCAAGGCTCATTATATTGCAAAATATTTACCAAATTCTATGAAAAACTCTTTTTTAGGATGCAACACGTGAACCGGTGGTCAGAGAGAGATATGTTTATGTATATGAGATGTATGTATATGAGAGGTACACCAAATTTGGTGCAGATCGGCTCAGAATTACGGATTTGCATAAGATACATACATGCATACATATAAACATTCTGCTTTATTTATGTGGCTTTAAAATTTTGTATTATTCTAAATTATCACAATTAATTATTTGTATAAATTGTTTAAAATACAGATATCTCGTGAATCCGCACCCAAAAAAAAAACGTTGCAAAATAATCATTTTAAACCAGATATTCAAAATTCATCGAACGAGTTTAAACCCAGTATTTGAAATTCATCAGAAGAAAAATGGTTTGAATCAGAGATTCGAAATCATTAAAAAACGGTTTGAATCCGACGCACTAAATTTATCAAGAAACGGTTTAAATCTAATATTCAAAATTCATCAAACTCACCAGAAAAAAAATAGTTTAAAACAGACATTCGAAACTATTAAAAAAATAGTTTAAATCAGTTATTCGAAATTAATCAGGAAAAAATGGTTTAAATCGGGCATACTAAATTCATCAAAATAATAGTAATAATGAATAAAAAAAATAAAAACACTTTAAATCAGATATTTAAAATTTATCAAACGGCTTAAGTCCAACATTCGAAATTCATTAGGAAAAAAACGTTTTAAATCAGACATTCGAAATAATTAAAGAACGATTTAAATCAGACTTACTAAATTTATCATGAAACGGTAAAAAAAAAAGACAATAAATTAAAATCTATGTTCCAAATCTTTTCTATCCGAATTTTTTACGTATTATTAAGCTCCATTCTCTTTACACCTTTACAGGTATATCCCTTTCTTTGTTCGATAAAAATAAACATATCAATCTTTCGAATACAAAGAGGAAGTTATTATATCTTCTCATCGTTTGTAAATTTACATCAAAATAATTAAGAGAAAGGTTGCAATGGAGGGCATCGCACTGTATCAGATACGTTTCGATGAAATCATACAATTAGTAACAGACTGTCCACCAATGAAAAGTCACCTATCCAAGAATTAGAATTTAGTAGCCTATCATTTATAGATGTGACACCTTTATTTGTGGTATTTATAGTAATAATGAGTCTTGATTTTATCTTAAAGAAAAGAGACGCCAAAAAAAAGGAAAGCTGGAACAAAATATTGTCATTAAATGGAATTTGTTGCTGATCATAAATGATATGCAAGGAGTTTTATGTGCAGAAATTTCTATCTGCATTATTACAAATCGTCGTTGAGTTTTTAAATCTGAACTCAGCTCGAAAAGCATGCTTGCGAAAATGGACATAGCCTTGAAATCCGTTTTTCAAACTCCTTTTACGAGTAATAGTTCTTTTTTATAGAACAAACTAATGAAACATAACCAATAAGTAATGTGAAACTGCCCATTTGATTAAATTAGCTTAAGACCTTAAAAGTCAACAGTTATTTTTACGAAGTTGACCAAATTTTTTATACTGGTAGTAAATTTACGTTGGTGAACGTTAGAGTTTTAAAGTTCACTTTATCGTTTAGAGTTCTGAATACGAGGTCATCGCCTGTGAAGTTACATCTGTATTGTAACACAACCACCAAGACCCCAAAGTCCGGGATTTTGCCTGATAATGATTTTATTTTATTACCGTCGTTGAAAAGCAGAATTAATTTTGAGTTTCCGACTACCAAAGTTCAACTCCGTATCCTTCCAATTTTTTTAACCCAATCCTGAAAACAAGGGAAGTCCTGGATGAAGTAATGGGAGAAATGTGATTTCGTGGAGGACTTTTTTGATGGAACTAACTCGCATTTGCGTTACATGGAGAAGAAAAGTACAAAATCCTCCCACCGTTAGCCTGACGGCAAAGGGACTCTAAGACATCATCTGTCAACCACTGAGGATATTTTTCGCCAGCACTGTGGTGGAGACGAGCCGGTTACAACCAGCCATCGCTGGGATTCAAACCCCGTTCACCACATTGGAAAGCGAACGCTCAATTCCCTAAGCTACCACGGCTGCATCCGTTAGTAATTATGCTTAGCATTTAAATAACTAAGGAAAAGCTGGCGTGAAATATCTCGTTGAGTTGTTAAATTTGGGTTGAAAGTTCAAAATGCTCAATTTTTGCATCGTCCATTTTCGTAAACGCGCATTTCGAAATGTGCCAATTCTTAAATGCACATTTTGAGCAGTGTTTATTTTTGTAAACAGGCATTTCGAACCGTGTCCAGATTTATAATATCTCCAAGGAAATGCTACAAACCTACGACACGGAACGGCACTTCAAAACATAACAATTAATATAATTTCCATTATAAAAACTGGCTACTTTGAATAGATTTTCACCTAATGAGGACTCCCTCTTAATGGTTCGAGGGGGAACCTCAAATATTTTAACTAATTAGTGCAGGCCATATTTTGAATTGCAAAATCAGTCATAAAAACATACTTTCTCTGAATAAACATACCTTTTTTTTCGATTGATTCAGAGTTCTGGATCCCAAAATATAGGGGGTAGCCGCAATTTGTGGATTATGGTCTTAATAGTTTGGTCAGGAGAACGTTAAAAAAACTCCATAATGTTAATTTTAATTTTCGCGTATTTCACCATATCTCGAGAACTTTGCCCAGAATAATAAAATTCGTTTATACAAAGATAATTCTATGAAGAAAAAAAGTTTCAGTAGATATTCATTATTTTTTATTATTTTATTTAATACTATTCGAAATAATTTTTAGTTGTAAGGTATACAATTTTTTGAATTGTTTTAAAATAACTAATTTCACATGGCAAAATACAAAGATTGAACGAAGTCTGTTTAATCGTTTCAGAGAAATTGAAGTTTAAATATACGACTTTTTGAAAATTGAATTTCTCAGGAACTATTAAATTGATATCGCTCAAATTTTATATTTTACCATGCAATGTTAGATACTTTAGAATGATGTAAAAAACTGTACATCAGAAAATTCAAAATTTTTCGAATATAATTAAATAAAATACTAAAAATTAATAAATATTTTCTGAAATTTATTTTTGCGTAGAATTATCTTTGGAAAAACGAATTTTATAATTGTGTGCAAAAAATTTTCAATTTTCTTAAAAGGTTCTCGAGATATGGTGAAATATGCGAAAAGTAAAATTTGCATTGAGGGGCAAAAATTTTTGAACCGTTTTTCTGGCTAAACTATTAGGTCCATATTTTCCTGATTGCGATTACCCCCTATATATTGAGGGTCAGAAATCTGAATCCAACGAAAGCGAAGTAATGTTTATTAAAAAAAAAAGTACGTTTCTCTATCTGATTTCGTGACTTAAAATATCGCCTATACTAATGAATTTAATGAATTTTGCATATTTGAGAAAACTCCCTCGAACCATTAAGAATGATTTTTCTTCTTCTTTTTTTTCTTTTTTTTTACGCACCGTACATCTGGCTTTGGTGCAAATCATTAAAAATCTGAAAATTTGCAAAACAAAAAAGCACCTCAATGCCATCTTATAAAATATTAAAATAACTTAAAAACATTTTTTTAAAAATTCTAATTCTATGGTTCTGCATAAAAAAAGCTTAAAAAAAATATTGACGTAACTTATAAAAATCCAGTTGCTATAGTCTTAATAATTCTCCAGATACATTATGTTCAATTCATATAAAATTGATCCCAAAATGCGTTGTAAAAGTTGCTTATAATTTTTTTTTTTAAAAAAGGAAGAAAAAAGAAGGAAAAAAAAAAGAAACAGATTAAAAGACACCAGTATTCGGATAATAATAAGATCAAATAAATAATCAACTTTTTATTTGCCTTCTGTAAACATTTTATGAGAAATTACTACAACACATTTCAAGATATTTTATTTCTTACTTTTTTCTTTTAAAACTATAGAAAAGTTATTTCTGTAAAAAAAATATTTTCAAATTATTCCATTAAAAAAATCGTTTTAGGATTTATTGAGTCTTCAAAAAAAATTTGCTTTATTTTTACTCAGTATTTTCTTATCTTTGCTAATTTGGTATTGACAATAAATCTCAATTTAAAATCACATTTTCATATCGCACAGAACTGGAGATAAAGACTTTTATAAATCTACTTATCTACTCTGTTATTAAAAGCGTCGATAGATTAATAGAAGCTAAAAAATTTTAGAATTAGAATAGCAATTAAATTATCAATTGAATTAAAAATATTAACTAAGAAGCATTACGAAAAAAAAAGATGACGTAACAATTGGTGCATTTCTAGGAATTGGTTAAAATTTTAATTGAGTAGGAGTTAATCAGAGTCGAGCAAAAAAGGAGTTGGGTTCGGACATTTTAAATACCGACTCCATGCCTCTAATCTACACAACGAAATTATTCACAAAACGGGAAAGACTCGTTTTCCGAAACTAATAATAAAGTTAGAATATTTCTATGATTTTTTTTACTAGCCTTTACGTTATTAAATTAAGCAAAACACTTTTTTCTAAGTTCACTCCATCAAAATAAAGATTAACTACAATCTGCAATATTTGGTAAGATTCTGTCGCTCGAGGCCATCGCATGATAGACGAAATTTACCCCAATCAAGCAATTTTGCCCGGTACTAATCGTACCAGATATAATAGGTATTATATCTGGTACCGATGACCGGTAATTGATATCATAACAGATAATTAATACCAGATTTAATAGGTACCAAATACACAAAAGTACTGTTAACACAGTATATTTGTATATCTAGTAACTATTAAAAACAGCATCAATTACCGTTATATTAAGGTACAAATTACCAAAATTAATTAAGCTTTGTGGTTTTAGTAATATGGGGGTTTTATGCGATTTCATCCTAAACGAATCATTGCCTTTCTTCTATTAGCTTTAATTTTAAGTGCGTAACTTTTTTTTAATTTTTTATTTCAGTAACAATTGATTTTAAATTTTTATAAACGCACGTTTTAAAACGACAATTATAAGCAAAATAAAAACATGATTTCAGATACTTTTCAAAAATAGTAATTGAGTGACGTAGACATAACATGCAATCCAAGCTGATCACTGTGCTTATAAAATGCAACAAACGCCCGAGCAGAATCGTCTACAGTTTGATTGATAGTAATGGCTTATTTTTAAACCAATGAGAAAATTTCATTTTTCAATCATCTCTCTAGAAAGAGCAAATCAAAATTTTTTAGCTATTTGTAGGATCAAGGACTGAAATTTCTCCTAGTGGTTGATGTTCGAATTTCAGATCCCTCAGCGCAAATGGTTTTGGAGTTATAAGAGATTCGACATAGAGTTTCGACTCAGTGGGCAAGCAAAATACTGAATAACCACAAAGTTGAAAAATACTACCAAATTGACAGAACCTGGAAAAGGTCTCCCAATATGGTAAAGTAATAAGATATGAGCCATATTTTTAAGTTGAATCATATTATATTATTGCGCAATCAAGCTTAAAAAAATTATTTTGTAAGATAGCAGTGCTCAACTGGTATCGAATAACGAAGACAACAAATTTAAAATGTGTAAATATTCTACCTATTCACTCTCAGAAATAAAACTCTCACTTTTGACGATTTAGCTATTCTTGAGCAGCATTTCATTAATTTTGAGAATCAGTTCGTCACGAAATCATGTGATTGGTGACGAAACGTGAACTCTCAAATATATGAAATCGAAGCATCACTGTTGTGCATTGTGGGAAATTGTTAACTAGACTGAAGACTACGTGATTATTAATAAAGTGACGATAAAGCATTCTGGGCTGTGCGGAGGCCACTTTGGACATGGGTAAATTTATCTATTAGTCTTTCTTGTGTGGTTTGGACGATATTGATCCACCTATATGGGGTCCACGGTAAAGTGATTATTAGAAAATTTTCACATTATATAAAATTTAAATACATCAGGCGCTACGAATTGTTTTTTTTTTTTTTTTTTTTAATTTTTTTTAATTTTTTTATTTTTAAATAGAGTAACGAAATATTTTTGCTGTTGTTATTTTTGATTTCGACCTATATAGCTCCCATATTAAAGTGATTATTACAAAAGTTAGACACAATAGGAAGAACGATTTTCTTAAAACTTTTTTGTGGAAAAAAATCAAACGACGAAACATTTCTTTAATTTTGACGAAATTAATTTCCTCAACGAGGTGAGCTATTTCGTCACTTGGATGAAATGTTTGTTCGGAGCAGATACCAGGAACCGAATTTGTCAAAAATGATGAAAGTTTTTGAGTATCCATTTTCTAAAGTGTTTCAAACTAACTAACACTGTATGTCATAAAATTCAAATTCAAATTACATTCATTTAGTAATAGTGTTTTTATAGAACTAAATTACTCTGTAAAAAATTTCGGCGTACAGTTTGAAGTAAACTAAATACATTTTTAAGTACATAACTGGTGTTATCCTGCAAAAAGTTATATAAAATCGACAAAATAAATTTTTTTTGTAAGAATTAATGCGAATTTATTGCTAGAAATGTGCATGATTTTCGAACGAAGCGTTTTTGAAATGAAGCATTAAATTGATTCTGAAGTGCATAAAAATATGTTTGTCAGTAAACAAGCAAACAAAAAATAAATAAATAAATAAAACTACAACAGCAAAAAAGTAAATAAAAAATGCGAGTACATGCACTGTTAAAAAATCTTAGTTTACCCCAACATCAAAAATGGCAACCACCATTTACACCAACGCTTTTTTACAGTATATAATTCGTATTTTTAAGACTTTTATATTTTTCAATTTTATTTATTTATTATTATATATTTTTATTTTTTCAGTTTTACATTTTTATTTCTACTCTTAAGACTACGATATTTTTGAACTACTCATATTTTTATCTCATCCGAATAAATTATTTGTTTAAACACTCACAGAAAGCAGATTTTTTCGGAATTTTTGACTCATTACTCATGAATTAATTTATTTTAAGTTTGCAATTATGAAAATTGCAATTTAGTTCATTTAAATCTGATAAACCTGGTTTTTTTTTTATCTTTTATAGATTTGTGTGATATAATTAAGCGACTAAATTATTTGTTAACTGTTAACCATGTTTACTGTTAACTATTTGCACCACCTATCTTTAATTAATAATTTGTAGTTATTCAAATTTAAAATTTAATGCTTACAAGCTGCGGGGTGGGGATGTAAAGACTGATCGTGAGTTCTATGTCTGAGAGATTTCCTAATTTTCTTAACACAGAATATACTGTAATAAGGGATAATGGACTGTTTTATTTCTTAATAAAGTATCTTCTCATGAAACATATTGAAAAGCAATTGGAACATTGTATATTGAAATATTTATTAAATCCCTTTATTTAACCTTTTATGGAGCATGATCACATGATTTTCCCTTTATGCTCGTGGTATTATAACGAAACAAGCCTTTCTAATTCTAGCTGCTCTAGATCACACTGACGAGAGCTGAAGACGGTACTCTATTGTTATATATCGTATTAGTACGCATAACTACTCTTTGGTACGCATAAACTCTACCTGGGGTAGCACTTCTTTCTGCTTCGGCCAGTCTTGAAGGGGTTAAAGTATTTTCGTGAAAATAGTACACTGTACAAACCGTGATGTACTGTCTCTCCAAATTTGATGTTGAACAACCCAAAACAATATGCGAGGGAACAATTTTTTTCCTTCAAGTTAACACCAAATTGAAATTTTATATACAATTTAATGGTTCTAAATAAATCTAAAACTCTTGTAATGGAAAAAGTTTGCACCAATGTTGGCACTCTTTAGATATCGTCTATAGATTGTTTACATTTGAATACATTGTAAAAAATTTTGATGTATAGTTGCAACCATTTTTTGTTGACAAAATAATAATTGTTTGAAAGAGTTAATGTGAATATGTTACTTAAAATATACTTGTTTTTAAAACGAATATTTTTCCAGTGTGAAGAAATTAAATTTATTCTAATATGTATGAAATTTGTGTTGCCAGTAAATAAACAAACAAATAATAAATAAATAAACAAATCTATACTAGTGGAAAAAAAAGAAAATGTGACTATATGCACTTTGAAAGATTTTAGTTCATTTCAACCCCAAAAATAGTGACAGCTATACACCAAAATTTTTACAGAGTTATTTCTAATCCACTATGCTGTAAACTAGTTGTTACCATTTTTGGCGTTAAGATGCACTAAACTTTTTTCACAGTGCGCAAAATAAAAAACGGACTACTCTAAATAACTTTCGATCTAATGGTCGGATCTTCACGTTCTAGGACTCAATCTTAATGGTTCCAGGGGTTGACTTCAAATATGCTAATTAATTAGTGCAGATAGAATATTAAGCTAGGAAATCAGACACAAAACGTACTTTCTCTAAATGAACATAAATTTTTTTCAACAGATTCAGATTTCCGATCCCCAACGTATAGGGGGTAGCTGCAATCTGGGGAATATAGTCCTAATAGTTTGGTCAAGAGACAAGTCTAAAGTTTGGACCCCTTAATGTTAATTTTACTTTTTGCCTATTTGAAAAAGACGCATTTATAAAACAAAATTTCTCAGGAACTATTCGACCCATTTATGAGTACATTATAACAATATGGATTTTTAAAAATATCATTTAGACAAAATGTAAATTTGCCAAGTACATAAAGTACACATCATAAGTCATTACTTGCAATAAAAATTGAATTGCATGCAAACTTGATTACAAGAAGAAATAATATGGCTGATATTATAATATTTTAAACTATATATTTTGAGGAATGGCTGCAATTCTCACCCAATTACTAAAACAGAAAATAAATATATTTTTTTAAACTGAACTCGTCTGCAACTAAAATATTTTGTATAAAATTATTTATTCAAAGTTTTGTCTTCAAATCTGTTTTTCTTAATTCAAGTTGTACTACGAAGTACTTAACTTTAGTAAACTTACTAAGATAAAACTTTGTAATTAGCTTGAGTACAGCATGTTGCTTGTATAGTACTTGTTGCTTGCATGTTGCATGTTGCTTGGCAGTTGCATATTGGTTAAAACTTTATATTTATTTGTTAGTTGAATTTAAATAATAATAATAATAATAATAATTTAAAATCTACAAAATACTTTTAATTCGTATAGTTGTAAAAGGAGTATATTTAATTGCCTAACAAAAGTTGTTTTAAGTCATTAACGCAATCTTTATGAATTTTATCGTGCACACAGGACGTCATAGTGTATTTTCCTTCAAATATAAGCTCTCAATAAAATAAAATTCTAAATTTTTTTTTGCATTGCTTCACATTGGTGTTTGTATTTAAGTGAAGTCTGTGCTTATCCTAGACTCCCGTAAATAATTCAGAATCGCATATTAAATTTTAGAGAAGCTATAAGAAGTTGAAAAAATTGTTTATTTATATTTTCTCGATTAAATAAAAACCACTAAGTAAGTTAGAGTTTTCAGTTGATGAGCTAAAATTTAAACAAACATTGATTGCAATTAAACGACACATGCAAATTTAAACAGAGAAATGCCATTTTCTAAGTTATATTTGGGAATAAATACAACTTCTCTCAATAATTAAGTCACAATACATGTAGCTACAGATGCAATATCTATGCATTACATTATAAACTAATATTCCAATAGCTTATTATTGAAAATGAGGTTAAATATCATTTTTTAAACTGCATTAGTAAATTTAAAAAAAATAGCATTTGACTTATTGTAAATTTTTAAATAATATAGTTACCTCAAGCGATAACTATACATTAGATTTAAAAGAACGAAGAACGTTACAATTTATCAATGAATTCAATTTAAATTCAGATAAATATTTTATTTTAAACTATATTTGAGAGAATATGCACCTTTTTCCGTTTATATATTATTCAATATAAGCAATATACTTATTAATATTGAACAAATCAAAACTTCAGAGGTCATTGTTTTTCCTTAAAATTATATTTTATTTTCTATTATGCACACTCAAATTAGAGGGTACGGTTTTGAATAATTATTATTCTTATTTAACAAATCGAAAGTCTAATTTAATACTGGTACACAAATTTGTAAAGTAATCAACATAATTTAGTTGCTTATAAAAACAAACAATTTATTTGTTGGTCATTTATTTGATTGACGAGTTATAGTGCCTAAAAAATTAGATGTTAACTAAATGATCAAAAATCCGAAAAATTAGGTCTGCTATAATTTAAATTTTAATATGAACTGTTCAATTAGATCTTAACTTTTTACAAATATTTTTTTAGCAATAATTGTTTCTCCTAAAATAAAAACCTTAAAATTAAACTTGATTTGTTCGTTAACGTGAAAAATGAGATACGGAATTGGATCCTAATTTTTTAATTATAATTATTTAACAATAATTGTTTCTTCAAAAATAAAAACATAAAAAGAAACCTTACAATTAAATTTGATTTGTTTGTTAACTTGAAAAATGAGATACACAATCAGATCCTAAGTTTTTAGATATATATATTTTTTTAATAACAATTGTTTCTCCGAATTGTTAATTTGAATTTATATTTAATCCTATATTTTTAAAACTCATTCATTGCCATTAAGCCCCCCAAAAAATTACGAAATCACTCTTCAAACATAACGATATTAAAATAAAAGAACATTTGAAACCATTCGAAAAACGAACAGATGCAATCAAACACTTCTAAAATAAGTTCCATTGTCCCTGTCTCTATTGTCACACATTTGCTCCCACCAATACTGATGCGGGATTGGACAGCTTTTTGTCAAAGTCAATCGATCATGAAAAGATAGGGCGGGTACGAAATAGTGGGGAGGGTGGCAACGCAGCAGCATAATCACACAAACCAGCTTAACTCTTTTCTTTGTTCAGAGAAATTAGCTCCGCCTCTTTATTTCATTGGCCACGGGGATTGCTCTGCTCAGCCAATGCTGCTGCGTAGAATTGCATTTGGGCGAGCATGAAGGGCGTGCATTGGCTGAGCAGAGTCAACTGTGAACTTAACAGCGAACTAGGCAGACAAAATCACACAGTGTTGGTGTCTGTGTAGTTGCACATGAGCTTGTCTGGCCTTTGTTGCAGATCGTCAATAGAGGGCGCTCGCTTACCGTCTTTACACAAGGTGTTGCCAGGTTCACTGAAGGGTAATCTGGTGGCCAAGGATTGAAGTTAATTTCTTTTTTTCTCTCATCTTTTCTCCCTGAACTTGAGCGAGCATCATTTTTGATCAATTGTGATTCAGGAAGAGCAAGTGATAATCCTTTCTGTTTAACTCACTGAGAATGTAAGTTAAATGTTTTAATGCATTTTAGTCTTTTTTTTTTTTATTTATTTATTTATATTACAGAAATGTATCCATATATTTATACAAGAAACAAATTTTAATTTATTAAACTGCTTAATTAAAAATTTTTTTTTAATTATTTGATATTATTATAATAATGAGCATTTATAATTTGTGACTCAATTAATAAACCTAATATAATAAAATAAGCAAGTTGGACAATTTATTACACTTGTCTTAATAAGTTGGATTTCATATATAAGCATTAATTTGATGTTATAATTTTTTTTTAATTGTTTCGTGAGGTATTATGGATAAAAAAAATCGTAAATTAATATAGGGGAAAGAACAAGAATGTCTTTTTAAATTGAAGTAATTATTTGAACAGTCTGAAAAGCTTTTAGCTAAATGGAAAATATTTTATAAGCAAGCTTGTTAATATTTCCATATATTCTAACCCCATTTTAATTTTAACAAAGCTCACTAAATATTTTATTTACCATGACGCGAGGTTTATCAATTATTGTCACAATAGTGTACCATACCTAAAAAAAATATTTTGATTGATTAGACTGCAGACGATAATTTAATTTACAAAACAGGCATATAAATGCACTTTCTCTGAATAAGCGCAAATTTTTTTGTGGCGGATTTATATTCTTGATCCTTAAAAAGTGGAGAGTATCTTAAAATATACTTTAAAATATACCCCTATACTTTGAGTATCGATAATCCGATTTAGAAGGGAAAAAAAGTTCTTTTTTGAGTCCGATTTCGTAACTTTAAATATGGTCTGCACATATAACGTTGGGTTCTCAAACCTTTAAGATTGAGTCCTAGAACGCAAAAAAAAAAAAATTGATCATAGGCTTAGGTTTCTTTTTCCAAAGGGGATCATGCCCTTTTTACCCTTTTGCAATAGTAACAGTACACTGGAAAATGGGGGGAAATACAATAAACAGTTTTTAATTTCAATGAACAATAAAAAACTTTTTTTGTAATTGCTAACAATTTAATGTAATTGAAATTAAAGAAGTAATAATTAATTATTTTGTAGAGAAGCAGAATAAATATTTCTAGACGCAACTTAAATATCTCTAATTATTGCTATTATTTAATATAAAAAAAACTCATGGTGGTAATGAATTATTTAAAAGAGAGGTTAATTAGAGTTAGAGTTTAGTTAGAGTTAATTAGATGTTAGTTAGAGTTATTTAACAAGAAGTTTATCCTTATTTCACATACTTGGATGGAAGGAGTATATCAATGATTGACGTTTTTGACCAATTGACCTTGAAACAAAATACAATCCAAATTTTCTGCTATTTTAATAAGGTGTTAAACTGAGACACAGTATCGTGTAACCAAGGTTAAAAAACACGATAATATTTTTAATCTTAGCTCCATATTAGGGCCGAAATACAATAATATTCCATTAAACTCCATATTAGAGTTGAAATACAATAACAACATTCCATTAAGCTCCATATTAGGCTTGAAATACAATAACAACATCCCATTAAGCTCCATATTAGGCTTGAAATACAATAATAACATTCTATTAAGCTCCATATTAAGTTGGCAGCAGTTTTGAGCATTGTTACGGTTTAGCATCATTTATAATTTATTGTAGGGCATTATGTTCGGGGGCTTTAATATTATTTACATGAAAAAAGTTTAAAAACTATAAAAACATTCTAAGTTAATTATGACGTTGGAGACTAACTAATAATGACATTGATTAAAAAAGATAAAATAGGAAAAGAAAGGAAAAGAAAAAAAGAAGATTCCTTAAACATGAAAAGAAATTTTTTTTTACTTACATAGCTTTATTCTTTTCAAAAATTGAAGCATAATTAGAAAATTATAATAAGGGTCTTTCGAAGGTTTCGAAGAGTAATGCTGATCACATACGAAATGTTAATAAGTAAAATAAATAGAAATAAAAACACTGGCCCTGCTCCCATAAAATTCCTCACTGATAAACACTTATACTTTATGATTAAATTAAGATCTTTTTGTAAAAAAAAAAAAATGGAATAATTGAAATCATCAAATGCTTAAAAGATCAAAATTTTCGATTTCTGGCAACAATATTTTATACAGAGCAAACATTATTTGATATCTTTGAAAGGTTTGAAAATAAAAACTTTTTTGTGCAGATATCAATAACTTTTTATGTATTTTCAATTTTATAGGTATTTAAAATTTATTTTATTTGTTTGGTGTCTTCAAGTATGGTTAGATTTCTTGTTATGTGGTGTGATTTGCTTTTGTTTATTGCCTATATACATATTTTTTTCATGCATTTTTATAGAAATACTATTAATGACATAATGGCCTGGTATTATGAGTACATAATTTTTGCAAAATTATTATTATTTCTAACAAAATGGAAATATATATTTTTTAAATTTCAACACGGGACATAAATTTAGAGGCCGATTTCTAACTCTAGTGTTAACCGATAGGGGGCGTTGTGTGACACTACGCATTTGTAACCAACATAACTGATTGCCTTCTTCACCATCCATTAAAATATATACTTCAAAAGGCTTTCTATACTTTATAATATATACTTAAAATATATACTTTTTTGAAATTCAGTTATTCTTACTGTTTATATCTGTTTTTTTGTTTATATAATATTGTTAAATTAAATTATTTGTTTGTTTTAATTTTTTATTGTGTTCTCAATATATGCCTTAAATTCAGAGTGTTTGTTTAAATTAATATTTTATAAGTTAAATTTTGAAAAAAAATTATGATTTTATTTAATTAAATTTTATTAAATTTTAAAATTTTATTAAGTCGTGCTAAAAAATTAGAAATAATATAAAATTACAAAAAAAAAAAAAAAAAAAAAAAAAAAAAAAAACAACTAAATAATAGGTAAAAATATTTTCAAAAGAAGCAAGTAATTTATATTGTATTTAACACAAACGTGTCTTAATGCTTCAGAAGTATACTTATAATAATAATAATATAAAACATTGAACAACTTAAATAGAAAAATATTACATAATAGATTCATAAATTCACAAAGGGTTGTTCGGCAATATTGTCAGAAGAAAATAACCATATATGGGATTTTTTGAAATTTTAACTTTGTTTTTACAAATTCTTATGCTGAAAAAGATATTAGGAATATTTTCACCTCTATTGTTCGTCCTACTTATTCTGGATAAAATATAAAATGCTCTCTACTCTTTGAGGAGATTGTCAATTACTTACATTACATGCATTCAACTATGGAATAACATTTAAGAAATTAAATAAAGCAAAATAAACCAGAAATGAAGCTTAATTATTTAATAATAATTTCTACAAATAATTAAATTATGATAGTTGCATAAAGTGGAAAACCCTTTAGCAATTGTTCCATAACGTTTTCGATCTATCGCACTGAGAAAAAAAGTATGGCGAAACTACCAGAATATGGTAATATTTACCACGTTTCTGGTCCTACACCAAAAAGCCGGGTCATTTTTACCGAAGTGCTTTCGTAATGATTTTTAGTAAAATAAACCATAAATATAATTTATTACCATGTAGTAATATGGTAAAGTTTGGTAATTTTAATATGATACCTTAGAGCATGGCACACAAATCATTATTACAGTTAAATTTACTTCTCAGTTTTGCATTTTTGCTAAATGTATAGTAATAAGAACTATAATTTCGAAAACCACAACTTCTCGTAAACCGTTACCATACGAACGGAAAAATTACTAAAAAAAAGGTTTAAATACCGTATATTTTAGATTCATTATCAGAATTATTTTTTTTTCTTCTTCTTCTTTTTTTTAAAAAACAAACCAGGAATATCATTATAATACGAGTATGATAATTTTGACAGATTTTTTTTTTGTACCTTTGCGAGTAATGTTATAAATTGTTAGTAAGAATAATAAGCAAAACAAATAGTTAACAACTTTTCAATTTTTCACTTAACTATTTTAACAGGTTATTTTTCAAAATTTTTCGATGAATTATTGATTAAATTGAAACAAATTAACATTTTTATAATAAGTGCTTAAAAATACTAAATTTGTGAAATTAAAAGTTGTGCTACTATTTCACGCATTCCATTGAATTCATTTCATTCACCAGTTATTTTATTACGCAAAATCAAATGCATTCACCTGATGCAGATTGCATTCTATTGAATTTATTTCATTCACCAGTTATTTTATTATACCAAAATTAAAAGCATTCACCTGATGTAGATTGCATTCTATTGAATTTATTTCATTCACCCATTATTTTATAACACCAAAATTAAACACATTCACCTATTTTATTGTTTTTTTCCCTTTCAAATAATAATCTAACTCGTAAAAATAAAATAAAAAAATTTCAGAATAACCTCTATAGTTAGTTTCTAATAATAATTATATTTATTACATGTAATAACCAGTTGTATCGCATTAACCGTAACATCACAACTACGTTATCAGCTTTCTCCATTTCCGTAATCATAATGCAAATACCCAACCATCAATGAATGACATTTTCAATATCATTCTTATTAATGACGGTATTACGTAACTACGTCATTCGTTATTGGTATACGTCATAAAGACGCTGAGATCGTTAAACCCACACAGTTTTGGCGAATCTGGTTATAAAAAATGGGTATTTAATGATTGATTATAGACTGCAGCTAAAGTATACATCAGAATACGCATTACTCGAAGAAAATGTCACAGTTCTTAAAGATAATCGATTGGTAAGTGCAAACATTAAATTTCTTCGATATCGTGTTACAATAATATACATTTTAGTAACAGAAAGTATTATTTTTTGTTTTCTTTTTAATACGTTAATGAAAAACTGAAAAAAGAAATCTAGAGAGAGAGGGACGTGAACTCTGTTGGTAGTGGAAGCCGATGTCCACTAAGGGCTGTAGAGCTGGAAAAGAGGAAGAGTTGTGAAAAATAAAATTAAAAAATTACGCTTAGAAATTTCTGCGCATGGTGAAATTGCATCATTCATATTTCCAGGGAACCATATTATTATAATTCCTTAACTTAATTACACAATAATAATATAATTTAATAAGAACGGGGCCGTGGTGGCTCAAGCGGTAGAGCTCTCGCCTCCCAGTCAGGTGACCCAGGTTCGAACCGTCGAAATCCACGGATTCGGATATTTTATCTCTAAAATATAGGAGGTAACCGCAATCTGGGAAATATGGTCCCATAGTTAGGTCCGGAGAGCGATCCAAAGCCTGGACCCCTTAATATTAATTTTACTTTTTGCTTATTTCGCCATATCTCAAGAGCTTTTTTAAAAAATTGAAAAATTGTTGCATACAATTATAAAGTTCGTTTATCCGAAGATTAATACAGTAATACTACGTCATTCGTTATAATATAATTCGTATAATATAATATAATTCGTAATAATATAATATTTACTAAAATTAATTTTAGTAAATATTTATTATTTTTTATTATTTTATTTTATAATAGTTGAAGAAATTTAAAATTGTAAGGTATACATTTTTTTACGTAATTTTAAAGTATAGGATTTTACATGGAAAAATAATTATTTTATTCTATAATAGTCGAAAAAATTTAAAATTAAAAAAATATATACTTTAATTTAAGGTATATATTTTTTTTAACGTAATTTTAAGGTATGTGATTTTACATGGAAAAATAGTTATTTTATTTGATAATAGTCGAAAATTTTTTAAATTGTATGGTAAATTTTTTTTTTTTACGTAATTTTAAAGTATGTGATTTTACATGAAAAAATATAAAATTTGAGCGAAATCAGTTCAATAGTTCTGGAAAAATCGAATTTCAAATATACGACTTCTTTAAAATTAGATATATAGCTAAGTACTCGAGATATGGCAATTTAAGCAAAAAGTTAAATTAACATTTAGGGGTCCAAACTTTGGATCGTCCTCCTGACCAAACTATGGGGAACATATTTCTAAGATTGCTGCATTTTGGAGGTCAGAAATCAGAATCGGTCGAAAAAAAGATATATTTATTCAGAGAAAGTGCTTTTTTCTGTCTGATTTCGTAGCTTTAAATATCGTCTGCGCTAATTAATTAGCATATTTGAGGGCACCCCTTCAAAGCAATAAGATTGAGTCCTAAAGCGTGAAGTTTCGATCATTGGACCAAGAGTTATTCAGGATAGTACGTTTTTTTTCCCGCACTGTAAATTTTTTTACACCATTTTGTAACTGCAAGCTGATAAATCTTACAGATTTCGAACAACGAAACAAAATGTACATGCACCGTGAAGTTAAGCACTCGAAATAGTGTCAGGTGTGATTATGCGATATTTTAATATAGATATATAAAATAAATACAGAAAGAAATTTATATTAATTTGAAATAAAAATGCTATAATTACGTGAATAAGGAAATTAAAATAGCTAAAAAATCAACTCCCTCCCCCCCCCTCATTTATCGTTTTAACAAAATTAACAAAAGTCATTTCGCTTTTTACTTTACACTGAATTACATCGAATTGTGCTATGATTACTTAATGATTTTCATTTCATCTATATCACAAGATTCCTTCCTTAAATTAAAACTTAGCAACAAGCATGAGAGACTTCAAACTGAAAAAACTTATTTAATAAGTGGCATATCGCTTATTACAATACATTGAACTGCATGATTGTTACTTTTACAGTTTTCACTTTTTACAAGATTCTTTCGTTGAATTAAAACTAATTTAATAAGATGTATTTATTATTGAAATGCTTCTTATTATATGATTGTTATTTTATGACTTTGGTTTTATCTATACGTACTCGTTGCTAATATTTAACGTGTACTTAACGCCCTCAAATGGGCCAAAAAAAAAAAAAAATCATGCTACTTTACCGAGACGCGTTTTGTTTAATACAGTGCATTTAATTATACAATGGTTCTGGAAAAAGTAAGAAAAAAATTCTAACTAAAAAGAAGGACAAATTCCTGGAAATTTTTTGTCGAAAGCAGAATCGATTTTGAGCGAACACACACATGTTTCGCCACCTGTTGACTAATTCCTTTTGCCTGATTCATTTTCGACATCAAAATGTCATCGAACGGGTGCTTCACGACGCGCACACGATAACATTCTACATTAATTGGCTGACTTGGCGTATTAGGTAAATTTTTCTTTACTCTATTGTTAAAAGAATGTTCTAAATGTGGATATTATTCAACAGTTTTTCAAAAATAATAGCTCATCAAAGCGCTTTAATTGTTCGAGCAATGCTTCTGATTATTGCAGAATTGCTATGACATTGCAAAACAAAAAACATAAACATATTTTTTATTTTAATATAATTTGAAGTGATTTATGTATTTTTTGTTTACTGAACTATGCGTCTGAACGATAGCTAACAATTTCAATCCCGTTTCTTTTTGTCTAAGAAAATAATGTATGTTTCGATGACACATTAGAAATTTCGTTGAAATAAAAATGTATTTGCTATTTTAACATATTCAAACAAAACAGCCAAATAATCATAAGTATGGTGGTATTCAAACGATTAACTGTGACAAAAACCACTGATTAATTACTTTCATTTAATACGGTTAAACAACCAGAATTTAATCGTACCAACTAGAACCACCTAATGAAACCACTTAGTTCCTTGAAGCTGAGTACATATTGTAGTCCAGAGGTTCAATTTGACAATCTCATGATCGTCGGAATGGGGGTAGAATGCCATCGTTGACACCACAATATTTCCTCTATTCCCTTAAACACGCACTCCCCAATTTGTGACCCTGGACTATAAGAATACGATACTCTCATTCACGCATAGATGGCAGCACCATAAAGCTGCTTAACACACAAAAAAATTAGTATTTCCCATCTCTTACGATAGGTGAAATAATCAGATAAACTAATTAAACCAAAATCCATGGTTCAATTGATGAAACGCAACTTAACTCTACCCATTACCTAACGAAAAGTCTAGCTCTAATGCCCAGTTAAATTTCTTTTTATGGTTTTGAAACAATGCTAGTTGTAAATCGTTCAAAAACCGTATAGTTTTGTTTTCATGGTTTTTTATCTGTAATTAGTTGGAAATGGTTTCAAAACCGTAAAGGTAAAAAATATTCTTTACTGTTAATTTGATGTACAGACTGCTGCCGGTTTTTCTACCGCAATTTTCGAATGAAAATTCTAACAGTGCAAAGTGATAGATATTAAAATTATATTCCTATTAATATTTATAAAATACAGAAAGAAAGTAAAAACGATATTCGCCACATGAGTAAGGACTTTTAAATTGTGTTGCTAAAGGTTTTTAAATAGTAATATATATATATATTGAAAACTAATAGTTGAGTGGATGAAAAGATAATATCATTAAAAAGAACTATTCTAAACAATGACAACCCAAAGTATACGCTCAGAGATCTTTCTTATTCGTTCGCTTCGCTATTTTCTCCAACATAAGTCGAGGAAAGTGGGAAATAAATAAAAATAAGTAGAAATAAATAAATAAAAGTAAACAAATAAAAATAAATAAATAAATAAATAAAAGCATAATATCAGATTTTGTTCTTCACGGAGCAAAATTGTACAAATATTTTTTAAAGCTTTATTAAAACCTAATTAAAACTTACACAAATATGTTGTTAATACTTTAAAAAAATGTAATATAATTATAATACCTTTTAAAATTGAAAACCATTAAATTCTTTACAAATTAGAAATCAAAGAAAACTTATTAAATGTGCTTGGAAAATGAGTAAAAACAATTAATGAGCAAAAACAGATTATGCAACTTGTATAAACACTGTTAATTTAAAATTAAAATAAGGGTTTTTGACTGAACTAAAAATAATTTTCCCTAAAAAATATTGATAATTATTTTTCAAGTAAATGTTTACTTTTATGTTATTCCTTAATATCACAGAGATTTTAAAAGAATTATTAAAATCAATGTCATACTTCCAATAAATACTGATGATAAAAGAATAAGGAGATAAGCAGTGATCTTTTATCGTATATGATAAAAAAAATAATGAATTTTTTTTTTATTTTTTCATTTTATATGCATATATAAATTCTTTTATATATTTTTTATTTCTATCATAATATATTTTTTTGAATTATATACTAAGAATATAAATTATATATTTATTGAGCAGTCAAACCAATTCTGAGTTTACGACTGTCAATGTTGAATTCCGTAGCCTTGTAATTTTAATCCAAACCCAGAAGACAAAGGAACTCCTGGATCAAGCATAGGGAAAACCAGCCCTCGTGGAGGACTTTTTGATGGAACTAACCAGCATTTGCGTTATATGAAGAGGAAAAACACGAAATCACCCACGGTTAGCCCTACTGCAAGGAGTTTCTAACCCATGATTTGTCTTCTTTTTCGTAGGGTTAGAAGGGTTATGTACGGAAGCGCTACTAAAACGCGTGAAAAAATACTCTGAAAAATATTCGAACAGACTTGATCGGACTACTTACTCGAATTTGATCGGCTGGATATCGATTGGTCCCGAGAAATCAAAAATTAAATATGCGACTTTCTTAAAAAAAAAAATAGGAACAGTTCAAATATTCTGTAAGCACCTACGGGGGGGGGGAGACTGTGATTTCCTTATTGTTGATGAAGGGTATGAAAAATGCTTACGTAAGCGCAAGGCAATAAAATCTCATAGCTTTAAAAAAATTCCTTAAAAAGCAAAATAAATATTGAAGAAAAAATTACACGAGGAAAATCTTTAAATTTGTTATAAGTGTTAATTACGGTATATTAAAAAATTGGGAAACAATTTTTTTGAAGTGTTTCAGGCATCAATACTTTTAAACGCAAAAGATTCCTAAGAATTTTCTACTCAATTATAAAATGGATGAAAATGTACAGTGTGCAAAAAAATAAACGGACCACTTTGACTAAATTTTGATCTGATGGTCGGATCTTCACGTTCTAGGACTTAATCTTTATGGTTGGAAGGGTGACCTCAAATATGTTAATTAAATAGCACAGACGATATTTCAGGTTACGAACAAAAACGCACTTTCTCTTAATAAACATACCTTTTTTCCCCCCGGCGTTTTCGGATTTCTACTTCCCTCCAAATATAGAGAGGGCAGCGGCAATTTGAAATACATCGTCCCAATAGTTTGGTCAGGAGAGCTGTCCACACTTTTTACTTTTTGCGTATTTCCCCATATCTCGAAAACTTATTAAGCGAATTTAAAAATGTGTGCACAAAATTATAAAAAATGCTTATGCGAAGATAATTTCATGTAACTTTTAATATAATATAATATAATTTTCATATAACATATAATTAATATAACTTTTAGTAAATATTTATTATTTTTATGAATTTAGTAAATATTTATATTATTTATGAATTGATATTATTGTGATATTATTATGATTTATATTATTATGATTTTTTATGAATTTAATAAATATTTATATTATATATTTATTTTTTTTATTTAATAATAGTTGAAAACATTTTAAATTGTTGGGTATAAATTTTTTTACGTCGTTTTTAAGAATGGAATTTTACGTAACAAAATACAAAATTTGAGCGAAATCAGTCGACTGGTTCCTTGCGAAATCGAATTTTAAATACGTCGCATTTTCAAATTTGATTTATTAGAAACTATTTGAGCAACTTTGCTCAAATTTTGTAACATAAAATTACAGTCCTTCCTTAAAATAATGTAAAAAATTGTACACCTTACATTTCAAGGCTGTCAAGGTGTCAGTGCAAATTATCCGTAATTGATCATGAAATTTTTTCGGTAATGTATTTAGTTTCATAAACTTGCTAACCTTCTCAGAGCAAAATAATTTATTTCATTTTTTCTCAAATATTTAGAATACATATATAAAATTTTGCACTACAACTCAAAAATACTACTCCGTCAAATGAGATCAGATTTTTTCTGACTACCTCGAAACTGAAAACTAAGTTTTAATGAGTTCAGGTGCTGCCCTCTACTTTTAACTTCTGGAACTATACTATTCGTATTTCAAAGCTCGAAACAGCAGGCTAACAGTTCAAAAACAATTCGGAAAATAAATAAATAATTAAAAATATAAGAAAAATCTTTTCACTTTAAAAAATAATAAAGCATTTTAAAGATTTGTGAAAAATTCATGAACCCATAATTAAAATTTAATTTTAAATAAAGGTAATAGAAATTTGACTCAGGGTTTTTTAATGCATCTGATTAAGATTTCTTTTTAATTTAAATCCGCAATAAATGAATAAAAAATAAAGAAAAACTAGATTTTTTTTTTGGCGGGAAGTGATTTTACATAATGCTTGATGGATTTTACATGATACTTGACACTTTTGTAAAATTTATCTCGACTTACATGACGGAAATGTTAATTATTTATCCTAATTGTTTAAAAGCTATATAAAACTTTACTTAAATCGCCATTTAAATGCCATGAAATTTAAATTCTATTTCATTAAAATCGTATAAGGAAACAATGTTTAAAGTATTTAAAGGAGAAATTCAATTTTAGTCAAATAAAAATATATTTTTTATGAAATAAAATCAGCATACTTTGAAATTTTAGTAATATATATATANTTAAGAGTGATTATATACATACATGGCGCCATTAAAGAAATTCCCGTTCAACAATTTTAAATTTAAAAAAAAAAACATCTTTAAATACTTCCCGTGGCTAATGCATTTTAGTGAAATGCGAATGCTCGTAGTACATTATAGTTTTTTAGAGTAAATTCACAGTTTTGTTATAATTTTTTTTTGTTGTTTTTTTTTGTTTCAAGGGGATCGCAATCTTTATTGTTAATTTTATCAAAAAATTTTGGCAAATGAGTAAGAAGTCAAAAACTACCACACGCATAATTTTTTTTTTCAACGTCGTCAATGATAAGTTTCAACCGGACAATTTTATTTTTTTTCACAAGCAATATGAATTCGTTCGATATTGCTCACTAAAAATTATTTGTAATTGAATATTTTAGTTATTATTTCAATTATCTTCGTTTGCTACGTTGAAAATTTTTGTATTGTATGGGCATTAGAAGATCACATAAGAAAAAGACGCATGATTGAATGGAAATATAAAATTTAAAAACGAAAAAATTAAGACTGAAAAAATAGTTAAAAATAAAAAATTTTACAAGCACATAATTTCTTTCTTTTACTCTTGTTTTAATATTATAATAAGAGAGTGAAAAGTATTAAAGTGGCGATTTAGGAGGGAAAAAATACGTTTTGAACTGAGATATTGGTTTGAGAATAGTTTCTTTGAAAATGACAGGTAATTAGTACTATGTAATGAAACAACCTGTAGAGCAGCGATTCCCTAAGTGGTCTATATAGACCCCCAGGGGTCGGCGTCAATCTGCAAGGGGTCCATGTCAAGTGAAAAAAAAATTGGGGGTCCATGAAATGAAAAGGGGGATCAGCGATAGTGGATCTCATATAAGCAGGTCGTGTCTTTTAATTTTTGCATTTCATGAATGGAGTAATCAACATACACTGATAATACTTATTTATTTACATATAATATAAAGACATATCTATCTACATTTTACAGAATTTATAAAAGTAGCTATGAAGTAAAAATTTTATTAAAATGTAAGTTATTAGGATTATTTTTTGATATATGAAACTGAATTATTACAAACTAGCAGTTGCCTGCAGCTCCGCCCGCGTACGATTTTATTTCCTCTGCATGTAAGGTTTTATTTTGTAACAAAAAAGTATTTTTCTGCGATAAATTGTAGCCTAGCCTGTGTCAACTCTTTAGCTAGTTAGACCTCCGATTTTATTTGAGCAGAAAATCACGGATATTTGTTGCTTAGTTTTTACGTGAAAACGTAATAAGCAGACCGACAATACACTACTACTTTGTATACAAACTTATTTCCGCAATTATAATGCTAGTAGCGGAGTACGGGTTTTATAGAGCACTATTTTATTCCATTTACATATTAAATTAAATTAGTAATTAAATTAGTTTGAATTTGATTAATAAATGTATAAAATTAACATGTGTTTTTTTCTCTACACTTCACTACAGTTAGAAATTTAAATCTTTCACAGTGAGTAGCACTATACCAGCTGTCAAAAATGCATTTAAAGTTAATAAATTTACAAAAAATCAATATCAAGTAAGCAGGGGGTCGAAAAACATGGCAAGGGGTCTACAAGACGAAAAAGCTCAGGGACCACTGCTGTAGAGTGTCCACCACTACTATTATTCAATTCCAATTCACTAGTATATAAGACATGTTAACTCGTTTCTATGTTGGGGTACCTTTTCATAGATGAAGGTTGACATTGTCGATAACACTTATGCCCCACAAACCCTTAAATTACTCTACTAGTTTGTCGGGTATCCTGTCAGCTAATTTAAAAAATGTGGTTTGCGTTAAATATTAACTATGTTTCCAGTATTTCTTCAATCATCTAACGACTGGTGACATAATGTTCTAACTGCCTCAAAATTTCAAGCATTCATTTTTTTAAAATATTGTCAAACCTCTTCGGAGTGACCACTCTCGGTTCCACAGTACAATGGTTATTAATGAAGGTTGATCATTCTTAGGGGTTGCCTCTATTGATTTAACAAAATGTTATCGAAATTACACAATTTTTCAAATAATAATAATAATAATAATAATAATTTTAGTCAATGTCATTTTCTTAAAGTAATTTCTTTTCCTTAAATAAATATATCTATCTATATACAAATGCAGAATTGCCTCTTGTGTTGGCGTTATGAAAACCGCATCAATGAATAAAGTTTAGCTTCAATAAAAATGATCATTTCTAATATAATCATGAGTGAAAATATATTTACCGATTATGCATGATAGAACTATTTTAAATGAAAAAACAATTCTGCTTCTGTTTAAGTTTGCATTTAATTTTATATCATAAAAATTAGTAAACTTTAAAAGATGAAAAGAGGTTCGAAAGTTTGGGATGCCTATTTTTTTTCTAAAATAACTTTTTTTTATTCTAATTTAACTTTAAACTCTAAAATAAATCACAATAATCTAAAAATAAATCATCTATAGCATCGTCTTTAGCTCACTGACTGCAACATGAGGTTGTAGATCGTTCAAAAGAACTCTCTAAATAAAAGCATCATACAAATATTGTCAATGTATTTTTATATTTGATATCTTTTTGTTTTGCTATTTTTTTGTGTTTCCTTATTTGACCTTTTTCGCATTTGGTACAGAGGTTTTCCCGGCCTCTGGGAGAAATTTTGAAGTTCTCTCCTGGAGGTCTTTACATAGAGGTGATTTTTCCTGGAGGTTTCACTGTATAATATAAAAAAATAAATAAATAATTATTTTTCTCTAAAATCGTTTCAGTAAAGAGATCCTTAAATCAATATAACTTATAGCATAAACATTAACGTCGAAAGCGTGGTTATATCGACAAGAACATATCTTTGAAATTAAGACATCTTTTCACAATGAAATGTAAGCAACATTGATACTAGTTTCATTGAAATGATGGACATGTATAACATAACAAGAAAGTTGATCAATAACAAAATCGGCATCAAGTATAGTATAATCAAGATTTTTCAGATTTTCAAGTTTTTCATTGAAACGATTCATTTAGAACCGAACAAAAAATTAATCAATGACAGGGACGGGCTTTGTTCAGAACATTTGCTCACATACTCTAATTATAGAACAATGAATGCTGAGAAAATGAAAACAAAAATAATGATCAAAAATATATGAAATATATTAGTATTATCAAGATTTTTCAGTGTTTCGCGATTTTCATTGGAATGACTGGTTGAGAATCAAACAGAAAATAATCAATTACAGAAACGGTCATCATTGGCAACATTTGCGCAGATGCTCTAAGAAACAATTAAGAGTGATTAAAAACAAAAATAAAGAGTCAAAAATATATCAAATATAGTATAATCAAGATTTTTCAGTTTTTCATTGAAACGATTGGTCTAGAACCAAACAAAAAAGTAATCAATGACAGAAACAGGCATCGTTCAGAACATTTGCTCACATACTCTAACATGGAACAATGAATGCTGAGAAAATGACAACAACAATAATGATCAAAAATATATGAAATATATTAGTATTATTAAGATTTTTCAGTACTTTGCGATTTTCATTGGAGTAATTGGTTGAGAATCAAACAGAAAATAATCAATTATCAGAAACGGTCAACATTCACAACATTTACGCAGATGCTCTAAGAAACAATCGAGAGTGATTAAAAATAAAAATAAAGATTAAGAGTCAAAAATACATCAAATATAGTGTAATCAAGTTTTTTTCAGATTTTTATTGAAACCGATTGGTCTGGAACCAAACAAAAAATTAATCAATGACAGAAACGGGCATCGTTCAGAACATTTGCTCAGATGTTCCAACAAAGAACAATCAATCGTGAGTTAATAACAACAATAAAAATATAGATACGGGGTCAAAAATATATCGAGTATATTAGTATAATCAAGATTTTTTGGAAGGCTGGAATGAAAAGTCAGACGTCGAATTTCGAACAGACAGGTGTAAACATTGGGTTTTTCTTCACTTTTTTTTCCTTCCATTTTTTTTAAGCACACCGTTCACCTTTTGGTGCAGTGTGTCATTTCACCATTTAAAAAGCTCGCAGGCGTCTTAGTGCCTCTCCTTCGAGAATCTTCAATTTCACGCTTTGGTGGTAATGTGCCTTTTTACAGCATTTGTTCACTGTCTTGCCATCGTTTTCATACTTTTTTTTTCGCTACTGTTTGGATGAATGAGGAGGGTGAAGATATAGATTTATTTTCTTTTTAGTTCTGTCCTGTGTTTAATTGTAAATTAAAGCAACCCTTACATAATAGTTTTTGTCTGATAAAAAAAAGAGAAACCGTAATGCAGGTTGCTGAAGAAAAATATAAGATGTCTCTAACCTTAACTTATGAATAAAATTTTTTGCTAAGAAATGGAATAACTTTCTCTATAGTAGTGTGAGAAAACATTTTCTTAAAACAAATTGGTTCAAATCGTATTCTAATGTGATACTTGAGCCTTAGTAAAATCTTAAATCGACCAGTTTCGTCTTTAAGTTGAAATATACTATCACTTTGAACACTATAGCAAACTTAATTATTTAAGAAATTGCAAACCAAATTGCTATTTTTACAAAATCTGATATGAATATCAAGTGAATTGCAACAAATTGGTACACTCACAAAAAATTGCGAACATTGCAGTATTTACAAGAAAATGTCTCGGCAAATAGGATTCCGTAAGCCGTCTTGAACGAGATACAGTTTTTTTTTATATATATTTTTTCAAAGTTATGTAGACTACGTTACTGCTACTAAAAAGTGAAAAAATAAGAAAAAAGAGTTGTATAAGTCCAATCTATATAGAGACGTCCGTAAGGTTCAATCTATATATAGATATTCCAAATTCGTAATTTTACTCTTTTTCATTTGAAGTACATTTATAAAATTTAAAAAAAAAATATTAAAAAAATTTGACACAAAAATGTACATAATTTTTATAATCCTTCTAAATTTGTTTTTACTTTTTGATTAAAATATAATTTATCTGATCCAGAAGAAATAATCTAAGTTTAAAAAATTAACAATGAAAAAAAGTTATTTCTGATGACTGTTAAATTTTTCATACGAGGCAATTTGACAATAGCTGATTGAATTCGTGATATACGGATTTAGCTCCTAAACTGCCAAAATTAAAAAAGAGAAGAGAACAAACTAGTAGTTCTCTATGGTTTAATTTTTTTATGAGGCCATTTTGTACTAAAGTGCTTTCCAGACAGTTAAAAATTTGGTTGTATATTGGACCATTATATGGTTCAAATTTGCTGCGATCCAACTAAGTTGAACCACATTGCGGTACTTCTTAAAAATGATTATACGATACTATGATTCAGCTTGAACGGAAATATGGTTTATTACGGTTACAGTATTATGGTTCAAAGTACTTAATTTACGGTTCAACTTTGACTTAATTATCTGAGAATAATCTGTAAAAACAGCGGTGAAATACCTATCCAAAATAGGTGCTGAAAATTGTCAGTCATTTCAAATTAATGCTGAATCGAGTATTCATATACACTTATTGAACCGCATAGTTAAATCTAAACTTCAATGATTTAGGAAGCTCGCACCAAGATAAGATGCTTTTACTCCATTCCTAAATTATTTTCTCCAATTTTGGCATCAGACGATCGATATTTTTTATTTACATTTAGAGAGTGAGGAGGTGAAAGTTTGATTTCGTCTCGCACGATACTGAACATTCTTTAGAAACAGAAGTAAATTGCTTTTAAAGGCATGTTTTTTTTTTTTTTTAAGTTGTACAATAAAAATGATTATGTCCTCATGAGGAGATTTACATAAATCTAGCAATTGTATTAAATACTTTTATTACATTTAACTTTAGTTCTCTTCGGTTTCATGAAGAATTAATTTATATTATTTTCTATGAGGTTTGTTTAACGAACTAATTTTATTTTAAGAAATATTGTATGTATGCATTCCACATTTATGATTCTTACTTTATAATTGCCTCGTAAAAATAAATTTACTGATTTTTATGTGAGTGTTATCTTAATGCTATTTTAAATTTTAATAATAACAAACATGTTATATATATGATGGACATGNAAAAATTATAAAAAATAATAAAAATTAGAAAAATTTAACAAAAAATTTAAAAAATGCTTTAAAATGCAAAATACGCCCCAAAATTTTAAAGAAAATGCCCTATAAAACTCAAAAAATGCTCTAAAGGACAAAAAATGTCCAAAAATGCAAAAAATGCAAATGTCATCAAAATCCGGGCCTTATTTATGATTCTTATTTTATAATTATCTCGTAAAAATAAATTTACTGATTTTTATGTGAGTGTTATCTTAATGCAATTTTAAATTTTAGTAATAACAAACATGATATATATTTAACACCCAAGTAGCGTAAAATAATATTTAAGTGTTTCACACCAGCGGGAATTATCCTTGGTTCTTAGTGTAGTGGTGCACTACTTTAGTGTAAAGTAGTTGATACCGTTTTTTATGTTGAGGTACGCAAACATTTTTTACAGCGTAGGAATCGCATTAATATTGGTTTTGAAATTATGAATCTGCACTTAAGGAACATGATTTAAACAAAATGAGTGGAAAGACTGACTTTTATAAATCATTTATGATAAAATAATTGGAGAATTTGACCATGAACAACTACTTCTTATTTTAAAGCATCCGTAATGTTATTTTAAGGGTGTTAAATTGCATTTAATTGCTTTTAGGTTATTTATCTCTCGGCACTTTAGGAAATCCAAAATAAAAGTTTAGGAGAAGAGTAATGGATACTAATGATTTATTATTTAGGTAGCATAATGATCGTCCCCTATTGTATAATAAAGCCATTACATTTTCATGATAGGTTTTAACTGTTGAGACTAAATATTTTTGAATCGTAGAACACTAAATTGTAATATTATTGCAATAAAAATGTAAACAGCTGTTAACTTAGGTACTTGACAGCAAAATTATTCTTACATTTTTTTCTTTTTTATTCCCCTCTTGTAAAAATGCAATAAATTTTTGTTTCTAAAATTGGAAATAGGAAATAGCATATCATCAACTTTTAAAGTTATTATAAATTTGTGCATTGAATTTTGGAAACAAAAAAATCCCGTTTAGCTTTTAGTTAACCCTTTTGAAGGCCGTGGTAAGTATACTTACCACTTTTATCACTTTTAAATAAGGTTTCCATTTTTCAATAGCTTCAGCTTTCTTGAAGTGAGTTTGAATAAAATTGGTAACCATTTGTCACTTTTGAAAAACGCATAAAAGTTATAAAATATATAATTCCTTTTGAAGTTTGTATCATATAAGGAATTTATTTTATAAATAAAGAAAAATAAAAGTCAGTAAGTTCCTAATAGGTCATGTTAAATATATTTACCACCAAAAAAATGGCATTTTTATAAACTAAATGAGTTTTTCTTTTAATATCAGTTACTGTTCTTAAAACAATTTCAATTCCAAAAATACTTTAATTTACCTTTATTAGAAATAAAGGGCCCATTAAAGGGTTAAGCACCATATTGTCACGTGTTAAGTCACCATACTCATTGTCATTGATCGCAATTTTGCTAATAAATAAATATTAATTAGTTTTATGAAATCATTTATAAAATTAATTTTTTACTAAATAAGCAAACGTTTATTTTATTTTTTGCTTGTTATGACTTAAATTTAGAAAAATTGAGAAATATACACAATTAAATAAAAATATAGCCCTAATAGTTATATCAGGAGATCAAAGTTGGAACGACGAGTTCAGAATAAATACTGACTAAAAGTCATATACTGGCACTTTAAAGCCTTAATATAGCCTGAATTTATATTAGAGGGGCATGGCNTGAAATTATGAATCTGCACTTAAGGAACATGATTTAAACAAAATGAGTGGAAAGACTGACTTTTATAAATCATTTATGATAAAATAATTGGAGAATTTGACCATGAACAACTACTTCTTATTTTAAAGCATCCGTAATGTTATTTTAAGGGTGTTAAATTGCATTTAATTGCTTTTAGGTTATTTATCTCTCGGCACTTTAGGAAATCCAAAATAAAAGTTTAAGATAAGAGTAATGGATACTAATGATTTATTATTTAGGTAGCATAATGATCGTCCCCTATTGTATAATAAAGCCATTACATTTTCATGATAGGTTTTAACTGTTGAGACTAAATATTTTTGAATCGTAGAACACTAAATTGTAATATTATTGCAATAAAAGTGTAAACAGCTGTTAACTTGGGCACTTGACAGCAAAACTATTCTTACATTTTTTTTTCTTTTCTATTTTTGTAAAAATGCAATAAATTTTTGAATGAAAATGGAAATAGGAAATAGCATGTAATCAACTTTTAAAGTTACATTGAATTTTGGAAATAAAAAAAATCCCATTTTGCTTTCGGTCAAGCACTATATAGTCACGTATTAAGTCATTATACCCATTGTCATTAATCTTAATTTGGTTAATAAGTAAATATTAATTAGTTTTATGAAATCGTTTATAAAATTAATTGTTTACAGAGTATGCGAACGTTTATTTTATATTTTGTTTGTTATGACTGAAATCTACAAAAATTGAGAAATATACCCTATTAAATAAAAATATAGCCCTAATAGTTATATCAGGAGATCAAAGTTGGAACGACGAGTTCAGAATAAATACCGATTAAATGTCATGAACTTGTACTTTAAAGCCTTAACATAATATAGCCTAAATGTAATTAGTGAGACATGGAAATATCAAATGCAAATATGTATTGTTTAGGTTAATGTGTGAATGGCATACCTGCAAGTGACGTAGTGTGGGTATCTCTATCCTTATTGGTTGTTGAAGTGCGGCATTTGTTTTCGTTAGCAACAGTTCTTTCAATTCTATTTCTAGTAAACCAAGGCCGTCCAGTGTCTTAAGTGACACATTCTATATTCTTTCACAATGATTCTTTCACTATATATTTCCTTCTTAACACAAAGCAGTGTAGAACATAAACTAATTATGCATCGAAATTGCCAGGAGCACTAAATAAAAATATGTTACGGTTACAATAAAATATATAAACAAATAATAAATCTTAGTAAAGTAAAAGACGTAAGAGGGAAAGAATTATACTTTAACAAATTTGATGTGCGATATGGCGTTGTATTTAAATTAACTTCACTTTTATTAACTTTCCAACTTAAGTGGAGAAACTACGCTCAACTTTAACTCGCCATTTGCTTATAAACGATCAGCTGGAGCTCACGCAATGAATAATGAATTTTAATGGATCTGGATAATAAATTCGGGAGCTGGATAATGAATTTCAAATTAACAGACTTTTATAAATTGTTGGATTTGAAATTTTTTGAGAATCCACATATAAGAATAAAACACAAATATTGTATTTATAAAAAGATATTCCTCTTGTAAAAAAACTAAGAATAAATATTCTAAATATTTAAAAATTAAACTTTATGATAACACTTTCTATGAATTTGTCATTGAAACAATAGAGAGCATAAAATATTAAAAAATAAGGTGTCCTATATTTATAAATACATTCTTTTTATGATAAGATATCTACGTGTTCGAAACCAAGTGAGAGTTCAATGGAAGCATTTTACTAATATTTTTGTTAGTATAAGAAAGGCATGAAAGAAAAAAAAACACAACTCACCAATAAATTAAATTAGATGTAAACTCTTTAAATTAGATGTAAACTATTACTAATTTTTTGGTTAATAATATAATAGTAATAACGCTACATTTTAAATAAATAGTTTCTTTCCTACCCAAAACTAGCGTAACTTCTTTTTTGTCATAACAGCAAAACGAATAAATGAATAAATATGAGTTATTTCCAATTTCTCTGCCTAATCCTTCATAATCCTCCAACCCCAAATCAATTAAATATCATTGAAAGTCCAATAACTATTGGCAGACGGCGCCGAAATCTTTACCGAAAAAAATTGATTAAATAAATGTAGCGAAGAAAAAAAACTTACATCAGTGACCCATTACCGACGCCAAAATGCGACAAAAAGACGCCAAGAGGTCAAATCTCAGAGTTCGCGTGACCGAAAGAAGTTTGACAATTCCTAATTTATTCCAAAGTCTTCCCCTGAGCTTAAATCCCACCAGAAGCTCATTGAATGTTGGAATTCCCATTATTTAAATGATTATGCGTGTTGCCACTAACTTAATCTTAATGTCTAATCGCCATTCTGTCAGGAGTGGAAAAAAATCGTTTGGAAGATAATTTTATTAAGTTTTGCGGCTTTCGCTGGAGATTGAGACTCATGCTATTAAATCAATTTGTATGAAAGTGCAAAAACCAATTGTACCTCTCCAATTTTAAAGTGAATGATTTTGACACGGTAGGAAAATAATTTACATGTTTTAAAGTGAATTGCCGGCACAACTATGCATAATATAAAAATTATCTTAGAATCTGAGAATTGTTTCTTTTAAAGTAAACCTAAGCTTGTCAATTTGCGACCCGAATTTTTTTCTATTTATCAAAGCGATTCAATTTAAAATAAGCAATTATTTTAATATAACTACAGAATTAAATTATAAAGAGGCATATTAAATCTCAATAAAATAACCGGTGAAATAATATTAATTATTTTCTTCCAGCAAAAGAGGTTTTGTATCAATGGAAAAAATAGTATAAATGTCATTTTAGCGTACAAAAAATACACATTTCACTGTAATTAAAGTACAAATTAAGGTTTGATATGGTAATTAAGATATTAAGTTATGGTAATATCTTAATTACACACCGTATTAAATGAACATAATAAATAAATAATAAATAATCAAGATAACGAAGAATTAATGATGGTATGATAAGTAAGGTAATTAAGGTAGGGTAATTCAACCATGTAATCTTTAGAAATACTATATTATCATGATCTTAGCCCTGAAATCTGTCATGGTTATTGTAAATTTCGTTATACAAACTTATTAATACGATACTATAACTAAACTATTATAAGTTATAGTTGACTATTAAATTTAGCACCTTATTACTATTATAACTAATTTGCATTGAATTTCGGTTTTACGTTAGTTAAACGATTTTTTTTTTGTTTTGCTTTGAGATTGTACATTAATTACAAATTATACATCTATTACAGAGATAAAAAAAAACAGACTTTTTTTATTGATTTAGTACCAGTCTTTAGAATTGAAGTTGTTTTACCCCAATAATGTGACACATCACTTTCTGATTGCTAGAAGCGATAACGGGATTTAGTAAAGTGATGATTTGGAAAAAATCTGGATTTTTTCGAGCTTGAAAACACACAGTTCGTAGTTGAAAAATTGGCACCTGTAAAACTATTATACGGTTGAAATTTCTTGTGATTGTATTAAAGTGCAATGAAAACAAAGAATGGTTTAATAAATGAGGTGTGAAGTTATAGTAATAACTACTTAATTACAATAACTTACCAAACAATAATTACGGTAATAAACAATTAAGGTATGTTAATATAATTAAGGTATGGTAATCAGTCAAGTTATCGGTATAAACCAATATGTTGTTGTTGTAAATTTAGTTACCTTGTCTTAATTTGGTTATACAATACTAGTTGAACTTGAACATAACGATTCACTATCTCATTAAAGTTGTGGCAAATTTCCACATTTTGAACCAGTTTTTCAAAGATTGTATCTCAAAGTATAATTTATTCAACGATTAGGGAGGTTAAAAGTTATTTTATTTTATATTAACCTATTATTAGTTTTTGGAACTGAATTCGATTTATACAAATAATATGGAACGCTACTTTCCAATTACAAAAAGAAGCAATGGAATATAGTGAGTTGCTAATTTAGTTCTTTTTTTTTTTTTAAAATTGAAGAGCGAATTTTAATCTACGGAACCAAATTTGTTTCTTACGTAATTTGTTTGTTAAATTATTTTCTTAAAAATTCAGGAGCATATTTCTCTAATTTTACGGAACCAAATGTATTTCTTAAGCAAAGTTTTATATCATTTCCTTTTTTAAAATATTTAAGACTACATTACACTGATTCTACAGAACAAAATTTACTTAAGTAATTTGTCTGTTAAATCATTTTCTTTTTAATTACTCTTAATTACTCACGAAAATATTACTCTTCAATGGAACCAAATATATTTCTCAAGTAATTTGCTTCTTAGATCATATTTTTTTTAAAATTCAGAAGCATATTACTCTAATTCTACAGAACCAAATTTTTTTCTCAAGTAATTTGCTTATTAAATAACTTTTTTTAAAAAAATTCAAGAGCTGATTATTCTAATTCTGCAGAGCCAAATCTATTTCATATGTAATTTGTTTGTTAAATTATTTAAAAAAAAATAAATCAAGAGAATGTTTCTGAAATTCTGCAAAACCAAATTTATTTCTTACGTAATTTGTTTGTTTAACAGGTCAGCAAAAAAAAAATTGGTTTGAAACGGTTTCGGAAATTTTGCAAAATACCAGGAAATTCCTTTTTAAATTTAAATGATGCTTTCAGACACAAAAAAAAATTGTTTTTGAATTTTAACGTATAAAATACATATTTTTTCTCTTTTAACAAGTAGAATCACCAAATTTATAAGAAAATAGATTTCCTATTCTATACTTTTTTGAAACTTCTTATAAGAAAGATTTTTGAAATATTTAAAAAAAATATAAATGGATTGTAATATCCGTTTATTGGGCCATGAAAAAAAAGATAGGCGCATTATGTAAACAGTTATAATTATTTTGCAAATATCCTCCCTTCTCAATGTCAAGTTTAATTTCAGGAAAATATTTTCGAGAACTACTGTTGCATGCAATTTTTACTAATCTTTATGTTCCCTACACAAAACAATTGCTCTTAATGGTTTATTGATTCATCTATATTTTAAATTTCCTTTAAACAGTTCCAGCCTTTCTTATTAAATATATATATCGAGTCTCGTAAAACCTATTACGTTGCTCGAAATTTAAATCACTTATATGAATTGCAATGGCACTAGTTATTTCCTTATTATTGTATTTATATTACTTTGATTACGGTTACATGATTGCCATTCAGTTTTTAAATAATAATAATAATATAATAATAAAAAAAGATTTGTTAATNAAAAAATAAAAAAAAATTATGTTTTCACTTCTTAGGAACTATTGATCGATTTCTTTCAAATTTTAATTTTTGCTTTTTTGGAATTACGTTATTTAAAATTGTGTAAAAGTTAAGATATCTTACAATTCGAGTTTCTTTCAATTGCTGATATAGATTCAAGAATAATAAATAAGCATAAAAAAATAATAAAATCCGCAGGAAAATATCGTTGAATCATCGAGATTTAGAATTTCGTCGAGATTTCAATCATCGAGATTTCAAATTTTACTTTGATTAACTTAAATAACAGTTCTATTGATATTGTGAAATACACAGAAAGTGAAATTAATATTAAGGGGCCAAAAACTCTTAATTGCTTTCTTGCCTAAACTTTTGGAACCATATTTTCTAGATTGTGACGATTTCCCTTTATAAAGAGACACAAATAGAAATTCATCGAATGAAAAGGTATATTTATTCAACTTTTTTTTGCAATTGGGTACTTGCTCTTCAAGAAGAAGATCACAGATACCCACACATGTGATCTATGACATGTGATCGTTTGTAAGCAAAATAGCGTGTTAAAGTTGAATTAAGTTTTTCCACATAAGTTAAAATGTTAATTAACGTAAAGTTAATTAAATACATCTAAGCATCGCACATCGAATTTGCTGAAATATAATTCGTTCTAATCTACGTCTTTTACTTAGATTTATTATTTGTTTATATATTATATTGTAACCTTGACATATTTTTGTTTTCTGTGCTCGGCAACTTCGATGCATAATTAGTTTATGTTCCACGTGACTTCATGCCTATCTTTGTGTTAAGAAGGAAATATATAGTGAAAGAAATGAAATCTTTGTGTAAGAATATAGAGTGTGTTACTTAAGAGAATTGTCACTTGATCAGCTCTGTTTACTCGAAATAGAATAGAAAGAACAGTTGCTAACGTAAACAAATGCCATGCTTCAACAGCTAATCAGGATTGAGATAATACCAACACTACGACACTTGGGAGTATCCTATTATATTTGATTGATTTCAAAACTTGAAATATCGTCTGTACTAATCGATTAGAATATTAAATATCAACCCTTAGAATCTTTCAAGATATTAGATTGAATCTTTTAGTTCATGAAAAACTTATCATTAGCTGTTCCTTCAGAGTTACGATTTTTATTTTTTGTACACACAACATTCTTAATACGAGTAAGTTTGTTTTAGATTTTTAATTGTTCTGATTTTGTTTATGTATTTATTTTGCTTCAGTTAATTTTTCTTAGTTAGAGAAGCACTTTCGCATTATACGAAAATTTTCACAGAATTTGAATGAATTGAGTAGAATTACTTTTATATGAAGTACTTATGAAAAATTCTGAACTAAGCATTCGGAACTAAGCTTTAAATTCATAACTAAATTCAGAATAATGCACTGGTATTTAGAACCATGCATTAAATTTACGTTTTAAGGCGCTGCAAAAGAAGAAAGAAGTATTTCTCCTGGTTCGAATAATCCGAGAGTATTCTTTTCCCGTTAAGCCTAATTTCATTAAAAAATTCCTCATACAAATCATCACTTCAATTAAATACGCTGGAATTCGCAGTTTATTTTCATTGATAGTATCAGAATGTACTGTAATAAAATGTTCGCGATATGTAAAAATAGAGAAGAAAAAAAACTGTAAATCTGACTCAAAACATACAAAATTCTATCTTGCGACCCCCATCGAGCGAGATTACAATAAAACACTTACGATTAAAATTTAGACTTGTCAACAGAGCATATTAATTGTTCCAGACACTGTGGGAAATTAANTATATATATATATATATATACTTTAAAACATAGACCACCGAATTTTGAGGATTGACTTTTTTATTCCTATATAATTTCCCGATTAAGAGATTGTTTTAAAACAATGAATAAATCTTAGATTATTAATAGCAACAATATTAAGGTTTTGGTTTAAGGCATTCAGGAAAATTTTATGAAATATCTAGAATTTCTTTTTTTAAATGTAACGTTTACGATTTTAACTTTTTGCTTATAAAATCTATTTTTTCATTCTTTAAAACATAGGATCACCAAGTTTTGATGATTAACTTTTCTATTTCCCTTAATAATTTCCCGATTTGAGATTATTGAAGGACATCCATGAATACATGGATTCCGATTGAAAACATCCCTTGATTTGTCACCAATAATCGCAACAATATCAATGTTTGTTCAAGGTTTTCAGGAAAATATATTACGAATGACGTAGAATTTCTTTTTTAAAATTGAATTTAACGTTTACGATTTTGTTTTAATACTTTTTACCTATAAAATCTATTTTTTCATTCTTTAAAACATAGGATCACCAAATTTTGATGATTAACTTTTCTATTTTCCTTAAATAATTCCAAGATTACAGATTATTGAAGGACATCCATGAATAAATGGATTCTGATTGAAAATTATTAACATTTCGGTTCAAGGCGTATTGGAAAGTTTTATGAAAAACCTAGAATTTCTTTTTTAAAATTGAATTTACCGTTACGATTTTTTCTTTCGTTTTTACTTAAAAAAAATCTATTTTTTCCTTCTTTAAAACATAGGATCACTAGACATTTAGGTTCTAGTTCATCTAATTTTGCTATTCCTAAATAATTTCCTGATTAACAAGATAAGAGATTACAGCAAAACATCGATGAATAAGGCTTTGACTTGTCGCTGGTAATTCAAGACTTCCACAAAATATTTAATTTTGATTTCATTTGTTTTTGGTTCGAGTTACTCGCAGAAGCTTCTTAAGATATTTTTTGAATTTTTATTGCTAAAAATAAATTTAAATAAATTTTGCTTCTTGTTTTTCAACGCATTAAATCAGTTTCTCTTCTATTTAAAACATAAGACAACTAATTTCAGATAATATAAAAAAAAAAAAAAAAAAAAAAAAAAAAAAAAAAAAAAAAAAAAAAAAAAAAAAAAAAAGCGTCTTTCACAGTTCTGAACAATTTTCAGCTAAAGAAATCAATTTTGAGTTTTATTTCACTTTATTACTGATTTTGAAGAGCCTATCCATATCACATTTACAGTTATCAATCTTCAACTTCATAGCTTTGCAATTTTGGATCCGGCCCAAAAGACAAGAGAACTCTTATACTCAGCATTGAAAGATATTATTGTAAGAATATTCATGATATTTATAACATAAATGTTGATCCGTGTTACTTCGGAAAGTTATATGAATATTTAAATTTTTATTTTTAAAATTAAATTCAATGTTTTTGAAGAAGTTAAAAATTAATTTTTTGTAAAATATTACCAATTATTACAATTATGAAAAAAAAATGCTAAAGGGAAAAATATTTATGCGTCTTAAACGCTTTAATAATAACTGAAATTGAAGTACTATTTTCATCAATGCTCAGTTGCAATAAATGAAATTGATATGTTTTCATCGAGACTCAGTAATAATAAATGAAATTGAGATATTTTCGTCAAAATTCCTAGAATTTTTCCTCATTTGATTCGATTGGTCTGAAATATAGATTAATTTATCAAGATCTTTTTCATTCTTAAAAATAATTTTTGATGAAAAATTTATTTGACAAAAATTTATGAGTAAATCATCAAAATTGTAAATAACAACTAAACAAAATAGAGAAATTCAATTTATTTTTTCGTTTGAGACTTCCTCGGAAATTTTGAGAAATACCTAGAATTACATTATTAAAAATAAATTTAACGTTCGTAAAAAAGGAGAAATAATAATGTCGTAATATATCCGACAACATAAAAAGAAATTAAAAAAGTAAGAGTGAAAGGCGTGTACTTCCATCTATGCTTAGTAATAATAACCGAAATCGAAATATTTTCAACAAAACTTCTAAAGTTTGTCCAGATTCAATCCCTTTGTTTACTTGTCATTAAAAGACATAATGGCTATTGACTTATTATGATGGACATAAAAACAAAAATGAGCTACTCAAAAAACTAAAGTAAAATTCAAAGGGATAACTCCATAAACCGCGAAAGACCGAACTTCTTATGTTATTTAGATGCTTCAAACTCATTATTTTATCATTAGATACGGTTCGTAGAAAGGTTTGAGTATAGGTAAGGTAGTAATAAGAAAAACGGCGCGATAATAAAAAGATTCCAGCTAAGATGGCGGTAATTGAAATTTGTATTTGTGTACGAATAATTTTATTATTTTTTGCATTTTTACCACCGTGTTCTTTAAGGCATTTAAGTTGGTTGTAAAGATGCACCCTCGGTATAAAAGGCTATGTTTTGTGGACGAAGGAAGACTTAAAAAAGAACAAACAATCCATTCGAAATGGATCCTTCCACTAGTTTGGAAAGCGTTTCGCTTCGCTTCATTTCATTTTTGCATTCAAAGTTTCGGAAAAAAATAAAAATCGTTTGCCTCCCGTGCGATTCGCGCAGACGATCTTAATTGCGCTGCTGCGATTGGCTCCTAGACGGAAAAAGTAATTGAACTCTTCTTTAAAGTGGCAATAATAATTTAATAAATTTATGAATCCTTCCGAATGTGATGCAGAAGCAATTTAACCGTCAACTGACTGACATTAGTGTAATGGTATAAATATAGTTCATACAAATTGGTAGTTCATTGTTCCAAGCCATGGACGTTGAACTAAAAATAGTATGAAAAATTTAGAAGATATCTTCTTATCACAGTTAATAAAAGGATTTTTCCAGTAATGCATCAAAATTTCCAGATCCATGTGTATGAATTATTAACGTTTAGATCTTTATTCAATTTTCTCTATAAAAAAAACTCAAAATCTCTTAATTTCACTTTTTAAAATTTATTAAATTATAAATATCATTATGATAAATAAATTTTAGAACTAAAAGCCAATTTGCGAATGCGAAAAATGTCGCTTCTCATCTCTATTCCTTTTTCTCTTCGATTCCTGTTAAAGTAAATTTTCACTGTAATTACAAGGCTTACTAAACGGAAACTGTGCACATTTTTGCTGTGAAATGTTAAGGTCATTACAAATTTATACGATAGTTTCGCTTAGCTTTTTTACATTTTTACAATTATTCAGAAAAATACTAGTTGACTTGCAACTACTGCCCTTTACTATAAATATTTCTACTAGATTAACCACTAGATGACCTTATACTGAATAAAATAGAATTACAAAGATTAAGTGACTCCTTATCCTACACATGCAGCTGAAATATGGTAAATAAACATTACTCAAAAATAAATATTTTTGTATGCAAATCAGCTTAAAGATAAAAATGTTCTTATTACTACCTTATTATAGTATAAGTATCATATATACTTCTTAGAGCTAATTTGAAAAATAAAAACACACAATTAGATCATTAAGCCTAACTAGGTTTAGGGATAATATTTTCTTTCAAGATTTTATCACTTTGGTCCCATTTGAAATATGCTTTTGATATGTTTTTCTTGTCGTAATATAAAAACGAACTGTTTCATAAAGTGTGTTATCAAAATATGTTTCATAATAAGCAATACTATGTAGATTAATTTTATTAAATCTATCAATATTTGAAAATGTACTTTACTCTTGAATTTACCCTTCGAACTATTTTTTTTTAAAAAAACGTTCATACATACAGAAGATATCTTAAACAATTTAGGTTTTTTAAACATAATTAAAACTGCTTGACGAATTTTACTAAAAATAAAAACCGTTTGCTTCTCATGTGCTTCTCACAGACGATCTTAATTGCGTCGTTGCGATTTGTAGAAGCTTATGTAAAAAATTAGTTTGAATAAATGAAACGGCAGAAAACTTTTTAGGAATATTATTTATTGACGAGGATTTGTTCAAACCCGAAATTAAGGTTACAATAATTGACTGTGATAATCATTTAGTGATTACCTTCGTATTAATCTTTATCATCATCCATTTTCATTAATTAATGTATTAATTTCTTTACTAAAATGCTCTTTTTCATCGTTTTGTTTACTGCACTCACTAAGGTTATATCTACGAATTACTTCGGAATTTGCGTAGTTTCCGAAAATATTTTTCATAGTGTTAGCAAAATCTAGTAGTAGTTGAAGGGCGTGTAAAGTTGTTATTTATCTTTTAAATGGAATTTTATTTAAATTAAAATTATTTAAATTCGAAAGCAAGTGTGCAAGGTGTAAGAAGAGCAATTTTACATCGACTACTGTCGTTTGTAGATTACAACTTCGATATTCTAAACTAATTACTAAATTTCATTGCTAAATCCTTTTTCTTGTAAATTGCACTCGCTAAGTAGATAATATAGTAGTCTTTTTAAATCGAATTTGATTCAAATTAAATTCTCATAAAATTGAAGACAAGCATGCTAAGTGCAAGAGGAAAGCAGCAAGAGAAAAAGCTTCTTTACCAATTGCTTTCTTTGTAAAATTATACCTCCGACAACCTTTATCTTATTCCTTATCGTTATTCATTTCATTAATTAAGTTTCAATACTAAAGCTCTTTTTTTATCTGTAAATTGCATTCACTGAATTGATAATCCTTTAAATTGAATCTGATTCCAATTAAATCTACACAAAGTCAATTACCTTCGATAAAATTATACCTACGTTATCATTATTCATTTAATTAATTAATTTCATAGCTGAAACATTTTTATCATTTAGTTATCTGTATTCACTAAGCTGCTACTAGTCTTTCAAATCGAATCTGATACAAATTAAATCTACTTAAAGTCGAAAGGAAAGCAAAAGTTATACTCCATTGACTACCATCGTTTTTGGACTAGGACTTCGACGCTTTTAATTAATTAATAAATTTCATTATTAATTAATTTCTTTCCTTCTTTTTGCAAATTGCATTCACAAAGTTGATACATCTCTTTTCAATTGAATATGATTCAAATTAAATCCTCATAAAACTGAAGATAAGTATGCAAACTGCATGGAGAACGATTCTTCAATTACCTTCATTCTAAAATTAAACCTTCGACTACTTATTTCTTATTCTTTATCATTATTCATTTAATTAATTAATTAAGTTTCATTACTAAAGCCTCTTTCAATCTGTAAATTGCATTCACTTAATTGATACTCCTTTAAATCGAATCTGATTCAAATTAAATCTACACAAAGTCGAAGACAAGCATACTAGTTGCAAGAAGGAACAATTCTCCATCAATTACGTTTGCTCTAAAACGTATTACCTGTCTGCTGTCAGCAATTAGAATGCCCCCGCGCTGTTTCGTAATTTATGGTATTGTCTCCTCAGATTTAACTTGGCAATTAGTGTGAAATAAGTGCTGAAGGTCAACGCTGTTTCCCCTAAGAATATTCTGCGAAGCATTCAAGAGCGATGTGTCATTTCTGGTTTTGACGCTTGAAATACGGATCATAATGAGGGAGTCTTTCTCTGATCTTGAATTTTCAAATTACGGCCTCACAAAAGATCTATCTTGTCTGTACACAAACATTATCTGGTAATCAACCTATTTTCGGGTCGGAAAATTAGAACGCAACAATCTAATTAAATGATTACACGTACTTTCAACAAAATGTTTAAGAAAACGCGTTTTTTTTTTCCTAGCTGCGGAAATTGTTTTTACAGGATTATTTGATTTTTTTTTATGCACGAACATAATGATTTTATGAATTATTCTTGAAATTTTTATAGTTGAGGTTCTCCGAAAGAGCTTACGTTAAATACGTAGACTAATAATTAAATCGGAAAAAATTAGAACGCTACAATTTTATTAAATGATTACACGTACTTCAACAAAATGTTTAAGAAAGCGCGTTTTTTTTCTAGCTATGGAAATTGTTTTTACAGGATTATTTGATTTTATTTTTTATTTTTATGAAGAACAAAATAATTTTATGAATTATTCTTGAAATTTTTATAGTTGAGGTTGTTCTTCGAAAGAGTTTTCGTTATGTGCTCAGATGAATAATTAAATCGGAAAAAATTAGAACGCTACAATTTTATTAAATGATTACACGTACTTCAACAAAATATTTAAGAAAACGGGTTTCTTTTTCTAGCTACGAAAATGGTTTTTACAGGATTATTTGATTTTTTTTTATGCAAGAACATAATGATTTTATGAATTATTCTTGAAATTTTTATAGTTGAGGCTGTTCACTGGAGGAATTTTCGTCACATGTGCGGATTAATTATTAAATCGGGAAAAATTGGAACGCTACAATCTAATTAAATGATTACACATACTTCAACAAAATTTTTAAGAAAGCGTGTTTTTTTTCTAGCTACGGAAATTGTTTTTATACGATTGTTGGATTTTCTTTGTGCAGGAACGTAATGATTTTGTAAATTATTCATAAATTTTAATATTTGAGATTGTCCTCCGAAGAATTTTTGTCATACGTTCAGATTAATAATTAAATCGGAAAAAATTGGAACGCTACAATTTTATTGAATGATTACGCTTACTTCAACAAAATGCTTAAGAAAACGTTTTCTTTCTAGCTACGGAAATTCTTTTTACATGATTGTAGTATTTTTTCATGCAAGAACGTAATGATTTTGTAAATTATTCTTTAAATTTAGGCTGTTTTCTGAAGGAATTTTCGTCATATCTTGGGATTAATTATCAAATCGGGAAAAATTAGAACGCAGCAATTTTATTAAATGATTTCGCGTACTTCAGTAAAATGTTTAAGAAAAAGCATTTTTTCTAGCTAAGGAAGTTCTTTTTACAGGATTGTAGGATTTTTTTTTCATGCGAGAACGTAATAATTTTGTAAATTATTCTTTAAATTTTAATAGTTCAGGCTATTCTCAGAAGGAATTCTCGACATATGCTGGGATTAATTATTAAATCGTGAAAAATTAGAAGGCTACAATCTAATTAAATGATTACACATGCTTCAACAAAATGTTTAAGAAAGCGTCTTCTTTCTAGCTACGAAAATTGTTTTTACAGGATTATATGATTTTTTTTCATGCAAGAATGTAATGATTTCGTAAATTACTCTTGAAATTTTAATAGTTAGGGCTGTTTTCAGAAGGATTTTGTATCATATGAAATCAAAACTTTTAAACTAATAATATATAATTTTTTTTTTATTGTTGTGAGTTCTTAACAGTTGTTCATAGCTGTTAAGCTTAGTTTAGTTCATATCTGGCCAGCGTCCTCTATATAGATTAAGAAAATGTTACAAAATTTAAATATGAAGAAAAGCCACAGTTTTTTCAACAAAAAAAAATTTTTGTTACATAATATTTTAACATTTGAAAAGTTACTATATACCTATTTAATATAGAATCTACACTACATTGATGGAAGAGACGCTTCCGGTTTTTAAATTTTTTTCTTAAATTTTTCAAAAAATATTTAGAGATTATAACTTTCGAAATGTTTATGTCTTGCGGTTTCTCGAATTTAACAACAAAATTGAAAGTTTTTAGAGGTTTGTGTGACCAACAAGAAATTATGAACGGAAACCAGTATTTTTTAGCACCCTATGGCAGAAAAAATTATAACAAGCATATAATTTACTCTGATTGTTGTTTAAAATAATTACACAAAATTTTGTAAACTTAAGTATTAATGGAGGTGCGGTCATTTTTATAAAAAAAAAAAATAATAACTCTTTCTTCTTACGTTTTCTTCCTTTCTTTTTTGCTATAATTTAAAAAATATTTTGGAACAAATTTTAATAAATGTCAAAACTATGATTTTAAAATTTAAAAAATATTCTTTAAAAATTGCGCGAGATATGAGCGTATAAAGAAGTTCTTTCATATTGCTAGTGAATAATAAATATTACTAAGCTTTATTTTTTGCGGGAAATTATCTTTGGATAAACAAGTTTTATAATTGCGGGCAAAAATTTTCAAACTCACTTAAAAAGTTCTCGAGTGGCGAACTTCAAAAAAAGTACAGTTAACATTAAGTGGTCCACACTTTGGATCACTCTCTAGCCTAAACTATTGGTACCATATTTCCCAGATTGCTGTCACCCCTATATTTTTTGAGATATGTTGGAGAAAGGGTATGTTTATTCAGAGAAAATACGGTTTTGCGTGAGGTTTCGTAACTTAAAATATCGTGTGTACTATTTAATTAGCAAATTTGAGGTCACCCTTCGAACCATTAAGACCACGTATCAGAATGTGAAGATACGATCGTTAGATCAAAAATGTTTCCTAGTGGTCCATTTTTCTTTTGTGCACTACACACTGTAAAAATTGTGATGTAATATTTAGCCGAATATGATGCTGAACAACACAAAAACTTTCTGATAAAGCGTTTTATTGCAGATTAACAACAAATCGAGCTTTGAAATAGAGCTACATTTAAAGGAGTGTCATTTAAATCTAAACACTTAAAATGGAATAAACATACACTAAATCAATTCTCACCATACGAAAATTATTTCCATTTTAGTACACACTATTGTTGGCGTGCTTTGGATGTCGCCCGTAGTATGTTTGCAATCCAGAATAAGCTGGCGAGAGTTTTTCGCTCTTTGTACTGAGTACATGTTAGATTTGCAAACTAATTTTATTTAATTAGGAATTATTTTATATATGCATTTTAAAGTAATGATTCTTAGTTCATCTCTCATTGCAAAATTAATTTTACTGATTCGTATGTGCATCTTACTTCCCTGTATTTATACATATTAGTGTTACAGAGTAACAAAAATGGTGGAAGCTACTTTACCCCAAGTATACTTTGAAAACTGTGGTGTAATATCTTTATGTGGTGTTATTTCTCCATATGATGTTAATATCTCTATATGATGTTGAGTAACCCAAAGATTGCGTGAAGTAACACTTTTTCAAGCTAACACCAAATTGAGCATTCATATGCAATGTTTAAGTGTATATGAAAGCTCTAAACACATGAAATACAGAATGTTTACGCTAATATCACGCGCCTTCACACTATATGTTAACTGTTTTCGCTTCCGAAAACTCCGATGTTGGCGTGCCCGATTCGATATTAACTTCAAACAAAATATTCATTCTCGCAATTTTTGGACTTTTCAACACCGAATTCGGCTAGATAGTACATCCTAGTTTTTACAGTGTAGACGAATATTCAACTAATATTTATACCCTTCCCCCTAATCTATGTTATAGGGGGGTCTCCCTGTTTTCAAATCACGAAACAGCCAGCATCTTCCTTACAGATGGTTCAAATTAATGCATTATATTATGATAATAATTATGATATACTTTGATTGTGATATACTATTATTATGATACATGATTATATTATGATTATGATATACTAGTAAAAAATAACTGACTGAAAATTTTGAAGTTGAATAAAAATGTAACGAATTAAAACACAAAAATATTATACTTAATATTTTATTTATAATTTGCATATGTGTTGTAACTTACTAATCTTCAACGTACGTGTGAAGGACTTGTTATTAAAGATTTCATGTCCACAAATAAGATACATTCTTATTGTAAGAAAATATCTTATCTAAAACTCTCCAATAAGACTTAATCGTTTTTACTTGACATTACATGCAATCATTTAATGAACATTCATCAAGGTTACGTCTCAGTCGATGGCCAAGCGATAACCTCTCATGAAAATCTATGCAAATGGCGACCTGCGTCGAATTGAGCACTGCTCACATCTACTCAGACAGAATACAATGGCGTAATTAAAGCTGGATGTTGTTTAAATAGATCATTGAAGGTTCGCGTGAGATTCATTAGGTGGGGAAGTACAAAAAGTCATTGTTTTTGAGAAACCCCCGATCATTGTTCAATCCCGATTGAACAGAAACCGAATTCGCGTGCGACAACGGTCCACGGAATATAGCCTCAAAATTCCCTCGATTATGTTTGGCGATAGAAAGATTATGAGTGATAATGCTCTGGACAACGGGTGTAGATCAGCAAAGTTAAACTGCTTTGAAAAAAAAAAAAGAAATTTTTTTTTTGTCATTGCCGCCAAGCCGCCAACCCGATTTGCACTGGTTAATTGCTCTGCACGTGTTGGCGATTCGGTTCAGCAAATCTGAAGCCAACATTTCGTGTGAGAACAAAGCGTCCGATATATGATAAATTAGTAGTATGATGTCTAAAGGAAGTTAATGACTGTTTGGCTTGCTAAGTCAACTTGCGTGAATCATTTGCTGTTGTTTGATAGTTGCGATTTAATTTTAAAATAAAACTAAACGCAAGCAAAATTGAAGGAGCAAATAGATGGAGGTAGGGGATAAAAATCAAAGCACTGGTTTAAAATTAAACTTAAAAAAATTATTTGCTTTTAATTTTTTGAAAGAAAAGTCGAATTATTGGTAAATTTTTAGAAAATTGAATTATTGATGGAAAAAAATCATTATTGGTTACATATATAATTATAATAGGTGTAGCAGCTTTATTAACAAGTAATCATACCAAAATACCGAATTAATAATAATATTTGTCGTATGAACAATGAATTAGTATTATGATATCTAAAGCGATGTTAATAATTGTTTGGCTTGCGAAGTCAACTCGTGCGAAACATTTACTGACGTTTGTTAACTGCGACTTAATTTTAAAATAAAAATTGAAGCAAGTAAAATTGAAGGGGTAAGTACACTGTAAAAAAATTCCTGATCAAATTATGGTAAAAAGTACCGGCACTCAGGGTACCATAAATTCTCTTACCACAAAATCAATTTTTACAGGAACATGTTGAGGAACAAAGAATCTGATATACCGCAATTTTTACAGTAATAATTACAGAAAGATCTCTAAATCGCTGCAATTAAATAAATATTACTGAAAAAATTACGGTATAATATTTCACTGCAAAATGGAATCTACGGATGATATACCCAAATGGCTAGTAGTTTATACCGTAATTTGATCGAGAATTTTTTACAGTGTAGATGGAGAGAGTGTAAAATTTCAAAGTATTAGTTTAAAGAAAGTTTAAAAACTAATTATTAAAGAATTTTTTTTTAAAAAAAACTTAATTATTGGTAAAACTTTTAGAAAATAGATTTTTTGATGAATTTTTTTTTATTTATAGACGTATAAAACTGCAGTAGATGTAGCAGCTTTACTAACTGGAAATCGCAGCGAAATGCCGAAAATAATGAATAATTTTTATAGTGCGATGTCTAAATTAGAAGCAAAAATCATACTGGTTTAAGATGATAGGTTAGTAGTGGAACTTTTTAGCTTGCAAAGTCAGCATGCATGAATCATTTGCTGTTGTTCGATAGTAGCTATTGAATTTCAAAATAAAACTAAACGCAAGCACAATTGAAGACGGAAGTAGATAAAATGGCATAAAACGTCAAATTATTCCTTTTTATTTTAAAAAAAAATCCATTTAATGGTGAACATTTTAAAAATTCAAACTATTGATGAAGCTAAGTGCTAGCAAAAGTTAAGTGATGTGAAAAATCGAATTACTAGAAAAAAATAAATTGATAGTAATGTAAATTGGACTATTGCCGCATATTAAAAAAAAGTAGCTGTCCTCAGTTTCAAGAATAGTTTTATTAAAATTACTTTAATAATTAAAACTTAATAGTCATAGCAAATTTCTTTGATTATCATTTCAATTTCATCTACTATTACGTTATTTAAATTCCTGTTTGGTTTTTGGTTGCTTAACTAATTATATATCTTTCAACAAAGAGTAAGTGCTAAAACTGTTTTACAATTTTGTATTTATTATTTCAATTACATATGTTAGCTGGAAGCAGCTTTACACAAAGCTTATAATAAATATTATACTTACTCAATGGTTAGTAATTCTGAAACGGTTAATTAGTGTAGATACTGATTTAAATTTGTTATTGCAAAATATTGCGTAATATAAGGTAATATCATAGTACTACTTTATAATAAATAAAAAAAAAAACGTAATGCGAAACGATAATAAATACCTTAGGGTTAATCAAAAACCTTTTTACTTTCAACTCATCAAAAATCTGTAGCTTCCAATTGTGTACGTTTTCTCACTCAATGTTTATGCGTTTTATCCAAGAATTTTTTAATATGTACAATTTGATAAGCATTATTTGAAACATCTTTCTTCCTAGTGATAAAAATAATTGTCTACAAAATTGAATTGTTCTTATTTAGAACATATATACTTTTATTACTTTGTTAAGCATTAGATACATCCTTCTTCCTAGCAATAAAAATTATTGTCTACAAAATTTAATTATTCTTATTTATAAATGTATTTTTAATAGTTAATTAAGCATTATTTGATACGCATTATTTGTTAAGCATTATTTGGTGCGCATTATTTGTTAAGCATTATTTGATGCGCATAATTTGTTAAGTATTATTTGATACATCTTTCATTATAGTGATAAAAATAATTGTCTACAAAATTGAATTGTTCTTATTTAGTAACATATATACTCTTAATAGTTTGCTAAACATTATGAGGCACATCTTTCTTTCTAGCGATAAAAATAATTGTGTACAAAATTGAATTATTCTTTCTTAGAAACATATATACTTTTAATAGTTTGTAAAGCATTATTTGATACTCATAATTTGTTGAGCATTATTTGATACATCTTTCTTTATAGTGATAAAAAAATTATTCTTATTTAGTAACATATATACTTTTAATAGTTTGCTAAAAATTATGAGACACATTTTTCTTTCTAGTGATAAAAATAATTGTCTACAAAATCGAATCNATGAGACACATTTTTCTTTCTAGTGATAAAAATAATTGCCTACAAAATTAAATTATTCTTATTTAGAAACATATATATACATTTAATAGTTTGTTAAGCATTATTTGATACACATAATTTGTTAAGCATTATTTGACACATTTTTCTTTCTAGTGATAAAAATAATTGCCTACAAAATTAAATTATTCTTATTTAGAAACATATATATACATTTAATAGTTTGTTAAGCATTATTTGATACACATAATTTGTTAAGCATTATTTGACACATCTTTCTTTCTAGTGATAAAAATAATTGTCTACAAAATTTAATTATTCTTATTTAATAACATATATACTTTTAATAGTTTGCTAAAAATTGTTAGACACATCTTTCTTTCTAGTGATAAAAATAATTGTCTACAAAATT
>NC_092211.1:61121073-61133792 GCF_043381705.1 Parasteatoda tepidariorum | reverse complement strand
ATATATATATATATACCGTTAATAGTTTGCTGAGCATTATTTGATACGCGTAATTCGTTAAACGTTATTTGATACATCTTTCTTTATAGTGACAAAAATAATTGTCTACACAATTGAATTATTCTTATTTAGAAACATATATACTTCTAATTCGTCAAAAGAATCCAGTCTCTTTACATGTACATGCCTTTTACAAAGCATAAAAAGTTTTCATTTTTGGCTAACACTATATATGCGGCAAAACGTTCAATAGTTTCCCCTAGTTGTACAAAAAAAAAAAATTATCTATAAAAAAAAAAGAAGAAGAAAGGTTTAATAATAGAGAGTTGATCCATAATTTTTGACGTAAGTTTAAAGAAAAAAAAAAGTCTTGTCAATTTATAAATAATATTAGCAATAATTCCAACGGTTGACATTAACATTAAATGATGGAAGATACACTTTTCAGATTAGAGTGTGGTATTTAAGATATAATTTTTTAAATGTTTCTTTTTCAAGCTGTATAATTGAAGTCGATTAAGGCAGACATTTGGGTAATTAAAAGGGCACGCACGCCCAGTATAATTAAAGGTCTAGGGCGGAAATAATTCATCCTATGAAGGTACGCAAACGCTTTCTTTGAAGTGGAATCCCCTAAAATGTGCCTATATCACGAGAAATTTGTAGTGAGAATGCATCATTTGTCATTACAAATTGTCTCATTATTTGTGACTTCTTTTTGAAAATTATGTAGTTGAAAATATGTAAAGATGGCTATTAGTTTTCATGAGAGATATGCTTTAAAAAAATAATTTGACATCCATAATAATTTCTTAGAAGTATATGACTACATTTAAAAAGAATATCATGCCACTTGATATATGAAACTATAATTTGAATATTAGCTGATTAAAAACATTATTCGCTTCAAAAATAATATAAATAGGAAATAACAGTTGACATGTTCAAAGCACTTAAAAACAGGCATTCTTTGAAGCGCAAAACATTTTTAATCGGATAATATCTTACCGCTTTAACTTCTTGCGGTTATTTACTTAATTTAATTTTAATACGTTGATTAATAAAATAGATACGTTTCATTTGATGCAATATGAAGCTTAATTTGAATAATTTAAAATGTTAATTTTTTGGAAACAAATTACTTCTGCGATAATTTTCAGCTTTATTTATGAAGATAGGAAATAAAATTTTAAAGAATTACCAATAAAGTAATATTCATAAATCACTATAATTAAAATACATTGGAATACTTATTTCATACGCTGCTCTTGGTGCAATATAAGATTACTATTCATATAGTTATATTGCACTGAGTGTTGTGTATGAATTCTGTATTCAACGTACAATGTCAAAAATTTCCCTTTCAAACACATAATAATTTTATAACTTTCGAACGGAAAATTTCTGTTCTTTAAATTGACATAAATTTAGTGTTAAACTATACATCGTATCAGCGTTAACAAATAAAATCTGAAACCATTGATGCAGATAGTGTTTGTTGGATTCAGAATTTTAAAATTTCGAGATATCAATATGAAGAAAAGTCACAGTTTTGTGAAAATAAAAACCATTTAATGTGTAAAATTTTATTATTTGAAAAGTTATTTCAGTGCGTCATTTTGTGAATTGGTGAAAATTATGTAAAAACGAAGAATTATTCAGTGAGATTAATGATTTTTTTTTCTAGAAGGGAAAATATTGATATCAGGATGGTTCTTTTTTAAGAGTTAATTCTTTAAATCCTTAATCTGTTTTCTCGTTATTAAGTCTTGTTAATTCGTTTTAGTAAAATGTATACAGTTTAAAATTAAAGCTATGATGCGAGATTATAAAGCATTCATGCTAATGCTCTTGCATCGAAGAATAGTATTAAAAATTTTTTACTATAAATTTGATAATAAATTATTTCTGCATTTTCCTACTGCTACACATGTGTTGATAAGTTGATAATAATAATAATAATAAATACAAATTGTTTTATAATTTATAGAAAGGCCTTATATTTAGATGGTTCTAAAATTTGCAAGAAGAAATGTTCTTTAACATTTCTTTATTTTGGTTCTTTAAATAATGTTTGATTGCTAAAATATTTTCAAACTATTTTTAAATGTAAAAATAAGAAATTATTTTCAAATACATAATTAAATTTTAAATATAAGAAAAATGTTGAATAAGAAAAACTAAACTACTTGAGAAGTTTTTCTGACATTTAATATTATGGGAATATTTTCCAAATTTTTTTTTATCGTATTTTCTTTTTTAATAAAGATTTTAAAAGCATACGGTTCTGGCTTATTTTTTTAAAAAAAACCTTATTCAAATTTTACCATTTTCAGTGCATTCTAGATTAAGAAATCGTAATGATCTCTGACACTGTTTTGGATGTTCAATTTAACGCTAATTTTGTTTTGCTTCTCAGAAACTATGAGACTTAGCAACATGCAGTTACCAAGTTGTGTAAAATAATGTACGGTGAGTAAAATAAAAAAATCATTTGATAATTAGTTCAAGAATTATTAACTGTTAATTATGTAAGAAAAACTATCATACGCCCCACTGAACAGGTCACGGGAATGCGAAGGTTGAGATGAAATTTGGTATGCTGTAAGGTAAGTATTTGTTAATGGGCTTACTACAGTTTTTTTCTCGAAATAATTTTGTTCGAAAATTCCCACTTTAAAATTTCACTCACTCACAAAATCTAAAAGACTTAGAAACTTGAAATTACTGAGATATGTAGAAGAAGGTACACGGAGTACGGTGAAATAAAATAATTTACGATTCAGTTTGGTTGATCTGTAGCCCGAGGAAATGCAACAACGGAGCAATAATTTAGCGTGCTGAAAGAGCCATTTTTGTTCTTGAATATAACGCAAATTTTGTTTCAAAATTCTAATTTGTTTAAAAAGTTATTGCAAATTTAAGGGATTTTTTTCTGTTGTTATTATTATTATTATTATTATTTTTAGCTTTATTGCTTTAAGAATTGACTATTTATTCATTGTTATAGAAATAACATAATCGATAGGCGTTGAATGCAATAATAATAATAATTCAATAGAAAGTTTCGAGAAAATGTACCACTTTTGTAAAAATTTAAACTTGAAATTAAAGGTCAGATTTAAGGAAGGAAACATATTGGAAAAAAGTTTCTTCAAGAACAAATTTATATAATGAATTAAGCCGTAAATATTTTGTTTTATGCAAAGCTACATCTTTCATTTAAATTTATTCCTGAAATTCGTTAGATTATTACCAAGAGTGGAAGATGATACGATTTTACGATTCGTACGTAAGCATAGAGGTACGCAACTTGCTTGTTTTTGCTGAGAAGGGGGCGTCAAAAATTTTCAAACTCATGCTTACTTAACGTTTGATAAGCTCGGATTTTACGAATATTTTTAGAGAAATATACCATCAATTTAAATTAACTCAACGGATTGGAACTTAAGCTCCAGAAATCGAGCAAAAAACTGAAGTCTAATTCATCTTTTAGGGATACAACATGCAAATTTTTACTCAGACTCTATCCACATTTAGCCGGAGGCTACTGTTCGTCAATCGAGACCTTGTCTCACGAGTTGGCCTCTTTTTTTCAGGATATTAATCGAATAAAGCTTAATTGATCGCCCACGCGCAGAATTAGTTCGAAAGGAAAATCACGATTTATTCTTTTAACCACTAGTGGTGTGACGACATTTGATAAAGCTCGCACGAATTTTCCAAGCGGTCGTTTCATAAAGAAAAAAAGTGCCAAATTCGATTATCACGGCTTTTTAATTTTTTTTGGCGCTAAAGCATTTGCTCGCCAATAAAGTCATTAAAATCATTGCCCTATGTGAGTGTGCGTTGTCATGGTAAATGAGAAATGATCTTGGCCGGATAGGGGGGGGGGAAGATTTTTATTTACTAATTTTCACACACGACGAATGAATATATTTAGAAGTGTGAAATAGAGGAATATGGTAAAAAATAAGGAAATAGAGTTAGTGAACTTTTAAAGTTACATAAACATTTAAAAGCTATTAACCTTTAACTTGCTGTTGAATCGTATATGATTACTTTAAATTGAATTTCTGAAGTGTTGATTTATAAATTTGGTATGTCTTTTCTTAGATCTTCAAGGTGTTAACAATAGTATTATAGAGCTATTAGTTTTTCAATTTAACTGTAACCGTAAATGATTTATTTATCTCTACATTTATGTATGTATTAAAAATCTATGCAAAAAATCTATGCATTATTTTATTTTCTTTATTTTATTTTTGTTTTGTTGAGAAAACTAGCTAATTCAGAAATTCATAAACTGGCTTGTCGTTTCTTTTAAAGGTCTAAACACAATTAAACAAGTTTTTTTTTCCCTTAAAAAGTTTTATTTAAGCAAAGTTTAAAGTTTAAGTTTTTCTTAAAAATAGTGGATAGACAGATATTGATATAATGATCTGCAAAAGAGTGTATCCGAACTAAAATTGTAAGAGCAATACAATTATTAAATATATAGGTGCAAAACTGATGTGATATTTAAAATTTTTTTCGTCGTTTTTAGTAACGCAAAAAAAAAAAAAAAAAAAAAAAAAAAAAAAAAAAGCAAAAAGGGAAGGGGAAAAAAAAACGAAAAAAAAAAAACTGTTGAAGAGGAAGTAAGACGTTTTTGAAAGGGAGGATAAATCATACCTTCAAACCTTCAATCGTACCTTTTTAAAATTTGATAATGACTAAAAATATAAAATTGGTTCAAAGTTTTTATAAATTTTTTAATATGAATTTCCTCGAAAGAATAACAAAAACCAAAAAAAAATTGAAAAATATATGGAAACTTCCATGCGAAACTTATTTTTCCATGGTGAAACTTATATTTTACCGCTTTCGTAATTTTTCCATTAATTAAAGCTATTGTAGCATTTTTACTATCATGATACAGAGAATTCAAAATTTTATCCCCCCCCCCAAAAAAAAATTTATAATTTGAAAATAAATAACGAGATTTACTTATTATGATTTATCATTGCGAAGGGAGGTTCAAAGTTTACACAAAATTAAAAATCGATGCATCAGTTTCCTTAATTTTGAAGAAAAATCAAAGAGTGTTGTTTTTAACGTGAGTACCTCCCCTCCCAATTCTGACAAGGGTCATTTGAGTATTAAGACTTGTTTTGATTAAATTGACATTATAGATTCATTTATGGAATTCCGTTTCTTTCCGAGTATGAAACCACCCATGTACAGGCAAAAAGTGTGATTTTTAAGTATGAAAATTTATGTATAAGCTCCCACTTTCTTTGAAGCTTTATTTCTAAGTTCCGACTTCCTTTGAAAATTTATGTATAAGCTCCCACTTTCTTTGAAGATTTATTTTTAAGTTCCGACATTCTTTGAAAATTTATGTATAAGCTCCCACTTTCTTTGAAGATTTATTTAAGTTCCGACTTTCGTTGAAAATTTATAACTAAGCAAAATCCATACATAAACCAATATAAAAAAAAAATTAAAAAAAATATTGGGTAACTTTTTAACTTCCTTTTTGAACTACCCAGCCATTTTAGTATGTTTATTTTTGTTCAGAAGTAAAACTCCTTGTAAAGTCACACCAATTGTTCCCTTCCCACAATCTTTTTCTTATTTTCAAGTCGTTCAAGAAACCATACTGGATTGACGTCAACGGCATGTGAACTTGGCAAATAACCAAAGTGAATTAGAAGCTAACAGCGACAGCTATCTAAACTCTGAAGCTAGCACGTGTATTTTTTTTTCCTGTTTGATCGCTTTCCTAATCTCTTGCTGCCTAAAAACTTTATGAAGAAAAATGAGCGATAAAAGAAAATCTTATTTTCATTTTAAAAAAACATTCCTCTTCTATTGCCACTTTCATGTGCTTCCTTTTCAACATTTTTCAGGCGTTTTATTTTCAACTGTTATTTTATTTGTTCATATGTTTTGTATGAGTACGTTTCGCGATAGTTAGTGATCTATTGCTAGTGCTCGACCAAAAGAAAAATATTTTTTTTTGGCAATGATCTTATGAAAATTTGCAGAGTTAACGGATCCGATTACAAGCCAACCACCCCCGCCCCTCCCCCCCATTTTATCTTCGAAAACCTTCAAAAATTCTTAGCCTACATTCGGGAATATACAGTCGTTAGTTTTTGGGTAATGAAGTTTATGCCTATGGCTCAAGAGTCTAAGAAATTTTTGGGTGGATCATACAAAAGTAATGTAGAAATCATTTTCAAAGACACAGATATATTTTTAGTATAGCTGTATCTTGGAGATGTATCTTTTTCAAGAATTCTTTGCCTACGTTCGGGAATATACAGTCATTACTTTTTGGGTAATGAAATATATGCATATGTAGTATAAGCTTTAGAAAGTTTTGGGTAGATCTCCAAGAATAAAGTTCTCCAAGATACAGCTACATTTCTGAATCCGGAGGGAAAAAAAAGAGCATTTTATTTAAATTTAAATACATGACAGATTTGTCTTCCATTTCATCTGATGACAAGGTAGATCTAATTCCTGCAACAAAATAGTAATTTTAGAGCCAGTCATCTCCATAGTATTCCACAACAAATCAACCTCCAGAGACAGTTACTCTTTTAATTCCGAGAAAATAAAAATAAAAAGTAAGAAAAATGAGCATAAAATAGAAAGATGAGTAATGGACTGACAGAGAAAGAAGAAAAAGAAGGGCGGGAATAGTATATAAAGTCCCTACCCCCACCCCCTGCACCCTGCTGAGCAACAAAAGTTTTTCCTGACACCCGTTGAATGTGGGCTCTGTTAAACGTCAGCTCGTCTGTGCTAATCACTGACAGCTCTTGGTTCTACCTCACCGCCACTTCAATTTACATTACCATTTGCTCACTCCCGAGTTCCACTCGTCACAATCACCTGGTAAACAAACTGTTTCTCTGCTGAAGCACTCAGCAATTAAAAGCAAAAGCGCTACTGTTTTTCCCTCCCTTCTATTAATACTCAGGATTGTTTCTCGAGTTTTGCTTTCGTTTTTGATTTTGTTAAAGGTTAATGCATTGCAAAAGCTCGTGGCAGCTGTCAGGAATACTTTAAGCACTTTTTTGTTCTGTTTTCTTGAATTGGGAAGAGAATGCAAAGTAGAATGAGCCAGGGTATTTGGTATTCTTCATGCAAGTCCATTCGTTGCGAATGTGCAAGAAGAAATTTTGTATTGTTTTTATCAAATATTTTGAATATCAAATCAATTCATTTAGTTACCTTGCATCAGAGTACCGTCGGAGTTGAAATGTGCATCATGGAAAAAGTATCTAACTCGTTTACACAGATCCCAAATTGAGATTCGGTGAGCAGATCAAAGGAATCGCACAGTTATAGGTTTAGCGAATCGATCAAATGAACAACGCAGTTTACAAACTAAACCTCGACATAAACTAACTCACACCATGAATCAAGGACAAAAAACATCTTCAGATCAAAAGGAACACACAACCTAAAAAGAGGATATTAGCACAAAAAAAAGGATTTACCATAAATTAAAATCTAAAAAGAATCTCCAGACGAAAAAAAAAAGCAATTTAGAAAAAAGTAATTATATATATATATATATATATATATATATAAACTTTCAAAAATTCGGTTGAGCATATAAAGAATTTCTAAGCAAATAAATTTTTTATTAAAATCAGATGTTGAACCGTATGCTTAAACACCCTATTTCGGGAGGTTGATGTTTATCGTATGTCCTTCNCAAGTTTCAGGCAATATATATATATATATATATATCATCAACTGAACAATTATATATTTTTTTAAAAGGAAACTATTTAAAAATTACATTTGAATTAAAATATGGGGAGAAATCAGTTGTAAACTGGTTTTAACGTAGATAACACGAACACGTGACGAGTAAGGGAAAAAAACAGCAAAATGGTTATACAATCAAACAATATCGTTTAAATTTCTATTCGGATAACTGTATCTTTTTAGATATCAATATCTTTATTACTTTTACTTTTTGATGTTTTATTAAAAAATTTTTAAAGTTACTATTCATTGCTGTATAAAATTTTTCTTGCTTTGGTGCATGATTGATTTTTTAAATACAATTGGGTTCTTGCAACTCGAAAAGAAGTGAAGTGATCATGCCTAACCAAGTGATTTAAATCAGATTTAATTGGGTACATGTAAGCGACGTCACGCATGTGCGTCGAACCTAATTGGCTTCTGACCACTGTCATGATTTACTTACGATAACATCGCTTACCAATCCATATTTTATAAAAAAATGATATTTAATTGCAATTGTGAGCTCGTTTAATTCAATTCATCAATCAATTGATTTGATCTTCCTATATTTTAGTCTATTTATCTTTCTTCTGATTTTTTTTAAAATAATACATTTTATAGACATTACTATGCATTACTGTAAAAACATGCTTTCTTTTGTTTCATGATTTTGAAAATACTATTACAATTATGTGGAAAACGATAATTCGTTGAAGCCGTATTTCCATTGAAGATCACCATGGGGTAAATGTTAATACTGTTAAGCATAATCTGTTAAACATAATATGCTAAGCTCAATAATGGATAACTGTTAACCACTATCACGGATAACTGTTAAACACAATCTGTTAAGTATAATCACGGATGACTGTTAAATACAATTGGATATGTTAAAATTCTGCAAATTTGTTAAAACTCTCAATCATATAACGGGAGCTTCTTGAATCCTAATCTCTTCTTTCTATCGAAATCATCTTTAATGTTTTTGACAATTTATTTTTGCAATACGTATATAAAACAAGCTTTTATGCTTTTAATTTATTGAATGCAATATCAATTTTATAGAAATTAATATGCATTAATGCAAAAAATATGTTTTTTATTTGTTTTTCTTTTGTTTTGCTTAATGATTTTAAAACTACTATTCCAATGTTACGGAAATAATTAAATGAATTTGTGAGTTCTTTGAAGTGCACAATCGGATAACTGTTAACACTGTTAAACACAATCTGTTAAGCACAGTCACGGATGACTGTTAAACGCAATTGGATGCGCTAAAATTCTGCAAATTTGGTAAGACTCTCAATTTTATAACGGGAGCTTTGTAAATCTTTATCAGTTCATTTTATTCTTATCCTCTTTATGCGTTTTTGGCTAATTATTTTTGCTCTACATGTAAAACACGCTTTTATATTCTAAAATTAAAATTATCGAATGCAAGATCAATATGATATTAAAAAAGCGATAATTAGTCTTGACACGTGGTGGCTCAGGGGATGGAACTCTCGCCTCCCAATGAGATGATCCGGGTTAGATTCCCAGTGATGGCTGGTCGAAACGAAATCCGCACTTGGTTCACACCGACCACAGTGCTGACGTAAAATATTCTTAGTGGTAGAAGTATCATGGGTTAGGATCCCTTTACCGTCGGGCTAACCATGTGAGATTTCCATGTTTTTCCTCTCCGTGTAACACAAATGCCAATAAGTTTAATCAAAAAATCCCCCAAGAAGGCAAATTTCTCACAATACTTGATCCAGGAATTCCCTTGTCTTCTGGATTTGGTTCAAAATTACAAGGCTGCGGAGTTGAAGATTAGTAGACGTAAACTTTAAATTGAATCGGCTGTTCAACAACGGTTATAAAATTAATAAACAAAATAGTCTTATAAAATTATAATTTTCATCATATTGAGTTTCTAAGTGTTCCACTTTCCTGGGATTTAAACTATTTTTTCTTCTGTTACACCACAATTATTGCTGGTACCACTAATTCCAAAGATGTTCTTCGAATCAAAAAACCACTATCTGGAACTAATATCGCTTGCTTTTTTAAAAAAGAAAGAAAGAAAGAAAGAAAATAAGCCGTAACCAAAAATCGTACCTTCACTTTTTATGCAATTAAAACAAAATTGACGGCCCTATTGTTAATAACAAGTTTCAGGCAATTGTCATGGTCCCTCAGATCTCGCTCAGTGACATCGGCGCCAAATTGTTGAATCGGAAAGAACCTTTTCTTCTTTTCCTATTTTTTTTGGCGCTTATTGACAAAGTTGTATGTGCTTTATAATTGAGATGATTTTTTTTCACGCCACCTTTCTCTTAATCTTGTGAAGATAATCGCATGTAACCGCGAAAGATTCATTTAGTTTTTTTTTTCTTCGCCATCAAGTGAAATTTCATTGTGTAGGACTACAAAGCTCAGAGAGCTCAGATAATTAGGAAAATATTCCATCTAACTTTTCTTTCAGAATTCCCCTTACCCCCAGTTATTGTGATAAGGCTATTCATATTGTAATGAAACTACTCGTACCACGCATCAGTAAGATATGAACACTTGTATCTTTTACTTTGTTTTCGTAAGCTGAAGTTTTTTTTAGTTAGAAAAAAAGTTTTTACGGTGTCTAATTTGTAAGTTTCCAGTTGATGAATATTTGAGTGTTAAAAGAAATTTTTGGAAATTTCAATTTGTATTGTATGCTTATTATGAAGTATGACTAGTCTTCAGAGCTTATAAGATGAGTAATTCCATCATTCAAAGTTTGCTTAAAAGTTGTTTTTATGCTAGAATTTAAAAATTGAAACGTGATTTTTTTTTTAAAAAAGTTAATTTTCTATACGCTTTTTTTGTGTGATTATTGTTTGCCCAAACGTTGCCTTTTTGGGTCCATTGAAAGTTTGCTTAAGCGCTATTTTTCTGTGATCTTTTAAGTTTGCCTAAACGTTGCTTTTTTCGTAATAGCTTAAATAGAACTTTATTATTTAAATGCTCCTTTTCTGAGTCCACTGAAAGTTTGCATAAGCGCTATTTTTTCTGTGATCATTTTAAGTTTACTTAAACGCTGCTTTTCTGTAAACACTTATAAAGATAACTTACAAAAATGTTGCTTTTCTGCTTCCATTGAAAGTTTGCTTGAGCGCCACTTTTCTGTTATCATTTTAAGTTTACCTAAACGTTGCTTTTTCTACGCTGACTTAATTTGCTTAGACGACGCTTGTCTGCACGTGGAGATAACTTAATTACTTAAATATTGCTTTTCTGAGTCCATTGAAAGTAGGCTTAAATGGTACTTTTCTGAGAACATTCAAAGTTCTCTAAGACGTAGCTTCTCTAAGCTCAGTTAAAACTTAGCTTAAACGTTACTTTTCTGCACTCAACTTGAAAGTTTGCTTAAAAGTTGCTCTTCTAAGCTCATTTAAGAGTTAGCTTAAACGTCGCCTTTCTGTACACGCTTAAAAATTGGCGTAAAGGTTGCTTTTCTGCGATCATTTAAAAAATACTTAAACATTACTTTTTCTGTGATCATTTAAACTGTAAATGCTACGAAAATGAAAAATTTTAAATGGAATAATAAGAGACGTTTTAATATACGAGATCTAATCTTATTTTATAAAAAAATACGAAAAGCAAAGATCTTCAGAAAAACCTTCGTGAAGGAATTTAGAAATTGAATGAAAACTAATTGAATTTAGAAATTGAATGGAAAATTTCTAACACTTATTTTATATTGAAAAAAGGCAGCAAATAAAAATTAAAATAATATATTTTTTCGAACCGAACCTATTCAACCACTAGTTGATTATTTGGAAAGTATTGAAACAAAATTTAAATAAAGATAATTAGGCTTATAAAAACTCCAATCCAAATTCAATTAATTGTACAACCAATTTCCTCTTATGCTCAACCACTGTGTTAGCAATTATTAGTTTCTCAGAAAAAAGAAAAAAACTCAGTGTTATGACATAGAAATCTTATTACTTACAGCCTATATCATGAGATAGAATCCCCTTGTCGTCGGGCTAACAATGGGAGGTTCTCGTATTTTGTGGGTTAATTAAGCATAATGTGGATTAACATAATGTTTAATTAACATAAATAACATAATTTCAGCAAAAGTTCTCTGCGAAAGCAAATTTCTCCCAACACTTGATCCAGGAATTTCCTTTTCTTCTGGACTGGGTTCAAAATTACAGGGTCACAGAGTTGAAGATTGGTAGTCGTAAACTTAAAACTGGAAGATAGCAGCAAACATAAATTTAAAAAAATTAATTAAAATAGCAAATTTTTAAGAAACGAACCTACTCAATCACTAGTTGATTATCTAGAAAGTATTGAAACAAAATTTAAATAAAGATAATTGGTCTTATTCTAAGTCCAACCCTAATTAAGTCGTATCTATAGACACCCAAACGACTCCTTGCACCTCAACAGTCAATGTCGGCGTTTTTAATTGCACAACCAATTTTCTTTTATGCTCAACCACCGTGTGAGCAATTGTTAAAGTTCTCATAAAAAAGAAGAAAAAACTTAGTGTTATGCGATAGAAATCTCATTGCTTACAATCCACCGATAATTAGGATTAGCAATGTTCATACTTTTTTTCTTCAGTACATTGATGTATTATTATTTCGGGTTTAAAAGTTAACAATAATAACAAAAAATGGCCGGATGGTATTAGACGAACTTGATAATAATTGCTTGCGGTTTCATTGCTTAATTGGAGGGTGTATTTTTTTCTTCTTCTCCTTTGTGTAGAACATTTGCTGTGTAAAAATAATTTGTAACTGAAGAATATAAAAAAAAAAAACTAAAGCACGTTGTTAAAAATTAAAAATTAAATTCTTTGTAATATGTAAATAAATTGAACTGCGCGTAGAATAAAAAAGTGTTTTTTTTCCTTTATTCTCGTATTCTATTTATTTATTTTAAATTTGTTATATATATATATATATATATATATA
>NC_092211.1:61080493-61120885 GCF_043381705.1 Parasteatoda tepidariorum | reverse complement strand
ATGTTTTCTCAATATTTTTAACTTATTTTATGAGTTCTATGTACTTGCAGCTTATCCACTGATAATAATACTTATTATTATCTTTTTTAATTCTCTTCGTTCTTCTCTCTTTTCTTTTTATCCTTTTTGTGATATATATATATTTATATATACTGCAAAATAAAATAAATATAAAAAAAAAACGCGAAGAAAATTAAGAAAAACAATAAGTTTCATTTATTGCGCATAAGCTGCAAGTAAACAGAACTCTTAGAATAAGTTCAAAATGAAGATAAAACAAAGGAAAATTATAGACATATGAAAAAAAGGGGGGGGGGAATAATAATGAAAAAAAAATAATAATAACAACAAACAACTAAAAAGAAAAAGAAAGGATGACATTTTTTTAAAAAATCCGGAAAATAAAAGATATAATCTTTTCCTCAGCCCACACGATTATATCCGCAAAAAAGAGTGCTTTCTGATATGAGTTGATTTTAGTTTTCGCTGAGTTTATCTGTGCATATTATATGTACAGCGTGCAAAAAAAAAGTTAACTAGTCGGAATAATTTTTGAACTTCAAGTGCTCAATTTTGATGGTTTAAGGAGAGGACCTCGAATATGCTATTTAATTAGTGCAGACGAAATTTGAAGTTACGAAATCAGTCACAAAAGCGTACTTTTCCTGAATGAAACATAGCTTTTTTCGACGGGTCTGGATTTATGATCCCTGAAACAGGGGGTAGCCAGAACCTGGCAAATATTGTCCCAATAGTTTGATCATTAGAGTGGTCCAAAGTTTGGACTCCCTTATGTTTTTTTTTTTTTTTTTTTTTTNTTTTTTTTTTTTTTTTTTTTTTTTTTTTTTTTTTTTTTTACTTTTTGCGTAGTTCGTCATATCTCGAGAATTGTTTATTAAGCGAATCGAAAATTTTTTGCACGCAGTTACAAAACGAGTTTATTTAAAGATAGTTGCATGCAAAACAAACGGAAAATACACTAAATAAATAATTTAATACCATAATTAGTTATGATATCTTTTTTTTATTAACAATGTTATTATCATAGAAGTATGGTAATTTTACCAGATTTTTTTTTCTCCGTTGGTTTAAGTAATTTATGACCCTTGATATGTGTACATTTTTACTTCATTTTTGACTAGAATTCTAAAAATATGTATTAAGGACCATTATTAAAGGACTACCTGCATATTTAAAAAGTCATTGAAAAGGTTTCTAAAGTATAATTTTGCGAGGATTGATTTCAATATTTATAAGTGTTTCCCTATAATATTTACTTCAATCAAACAATTTGTACGATCAGTTGCCTTAACATTAGTATAATAAAATGGAAATCAAGTTCAAATTTTCGTTTATATTTGATTGAACTAAAATTGAAACTGAAGTCAAAAGTATGCTTTTATTTCCCTATAGTTTTATTATATTTTAAAAAATGTCCTTAACCCCTTCTGGACTGTAAACAGACATAAGTAATCACGTGATTCTCTCTTCACGAGCCACAATATCATATATTACGTCTAGCAGCCTAAGATCACACAGACTTGATCTAATTGCGATACTGTCACATTACGCCTCGTAATATTGCATATACAGACTCTTTAGTACGTATAAACTCGGAGTTTGTGGGTCTGCGTAAGCACTTCTTTATCTTCCAATTCTGAAGGGGTAAACTAAAACTTAAAAACTAAACTTCTGATATAGCTAATCAAAAATCAAATTTTTTTCAAATAAACATTTTGAGCTTTTGTAACAGGTACGTTTTTATATAAAAGACCCAAAAATATCTGCTACAAAAAGCATTATTCATCGTTAATTAATTCACCTTTAATCGCGTTACATTATGTGCTTAGCGCAAAAGCTACCCAGTGTCAATTCCCAAAATGCAAATTTTCATAATAATATCACCAATAATTGCTAATCAATTTTTATCATATTCTAAAATCTATTCTATTCGATGCACGAGAACGAAATTATTCTAAAATCTAATAAACATTTTGAATGGGAAGGACCCAAAATCAGTAATGAGAATCTTTCATCGGCAAACAGCCGATAATCGTTTCACAGCTTGAGCAAGGTTGCTCGCGTTTTTAATAACGCCATGGTAAACAAGCCCACCTATTTGTTGGGTCGTTAATGCACTATCCGGTCGAATCGCTTACATTTTGCAAGTGTAAACAAAAAATGAGCAAAATCATTATGTTCAGGTAACACGAACGGTTCAGGCGGCACGCTTAGAGTTGCGCACCACAATCTACTTTTTTTTTATGATTTGAGCTTCCACAATTAGAACCTTTAAAGGTGGGTTGTAATGCAACGGTATCACGCAATATGATATTAAGAAGATAGCGTTTTCTTTTCGTTTTCTTTATTTTTATCATTTTTTTAAAGAGAAAAGCATTGTCGACGAACCTGTTTAAGTGGCATGCTGTTAAGATAGTAGTGTTGGATGAGCTTTATTTCGCTTTTTGCGGAACAGTTCAAATGATAATTATATTCGACCGTTAGGGCAACTAAATATTAGAATTGAAAAGCAGATTGTCAGAGAGATATGGAAAATTTTTGCATTGATATCAAGTGGTTCATTAACTAAGCCTAACTAACGTTAGCATACTGCGTGTTATTACAACGAACAGTAAACTACTTTAATTGGTTATTTCCGTCCAAATCTAATTGCAATTTGTGATTTCCTTGATCGAAATTGCAAAATGGTTCATGGTTACATAAAGAAAACTTGCACGAGGAATGAGTTGAATAGATTCCAAATCTTTTTTTCAAGAGAATCCCTGTAGAAGAATTTATGGTATGAATCTGTAGCATGATAGAATCAGTGGAATTTACGATGTGAACCTATTTAAGTTGCCTGATGTTAAGATAGTTGTGTATTTTTATAACCGTCGTTGAACAACAGACTCAATTTTTTGGCCTTACGACTACTAATGTTCCACTCCGTAGTCTCGTAATTTTGAAACCAACCCAGAAGACAAGGGAACTCCTGGATCAAGTAGTGGGAGAAATTCGCCTTCGCGAAGAACCTTTTTCGCTTTTACTAACTCGCATTTGCGGTTCAAGGAGAGGAAAACCACGAAAACCTCTCCCGGTTAGCCTGATGACAAGGGAACCCTAACCCATGATCCGTCTACCACTGAGGATATTTTACGTCAGCACTGTGGTCGTTGCGAACCGACTGTGGAATTCGTATTAATCATTCATCGCTGGGATTCGAACCCGGTACACCTCCTAAAGCACCATGGCTCAAAATTAATAAATTGTTAAAGATTTTTAAAACTTTCCAAGCCAATAACTAATTATTTAATTCAAATAATAAATCAGATGCCAATTAAAAACTATTAATGAATAACAATCAGGTAAATAAAAATATTTCTACTGCAAAATTCTCAATAATTTATCTCCCATACGTCGACATAAGTTATTTAATTTATATACCGCTCCACACACTTTCACTAAACAATTTTCTTACTGAATGAGGCAATCTTTGGCACCAAATGCGCGATGAAAAATTGGCATCAATCAATGAACGGAGGGGGGGGGGTTGTGAATATTAGAAGCAAAAACAAGTAACCAAACTTTTAATCTTATCTTCATTAGTGGATAGATTAGATTCTAATTAATCCTATACAGTAAGAGTTGAGGGCGAGGCAATGCTTAAGAAATCGTGATTCGATATCTGAACCGAAGGGCATGCCGACGTCTTTATTGTTATTATTTTAAGTCATATTAAACAGACGCGTTTATCTGATCAATCGAGTTTGTCGATCGTAAATGGATATATTAAAGGGTAATTGGCGAGCATTTTGCACGTGGGCGATCTCTCTTAATTAGGTTTAGATTAAAAAATCTATGGTTATAGATTTAAAAAAAAAGGGATTCAAAGGTCATTCTTAATTAGTAGGGGCTCCTTCTGAAACAATGCCGATTCACAAATTATTACATTCTCTAGATTATTTTATTTTAACGGCTATAATGTAACAAGCAATATTTTAATTAAAATTTTTTCAATTAATTTAAACTATATACTTATCTATACATAATGAAAGATCACAACGATTTTTTTTTCGAATTTTAAAATTTCAAGATGAAAAAAGTCACTACGGTCTTTTCCTGAAATTCTTTTAGTCAGATTGAAAAATAGGTTTTCGGTAAATTTAACTCTACTAAGAATATGAGACTGGGCAGATTCAACGTGAAAATGAATTAAATTTAACTTAAGAATGTGAGACTGAGCAGATTTAACGCGAAAGTTAATTAAATTTAATTTAAGACTGCGAGACTGGGCACATTTAACGCGAAAATGAATTAAATTTAATTTAGGAATGTGAGACTGAGCAGATTTAACGCTAAAATGAATTAAATTTAATTTAAGAACGTGAGACTGAGCAGATTTAACGCGAAAATGAATTAAATTTAATTTAAGAATGTGAGACTGGGCAGATTTAACGCAAAAATGAATTAAATTTAACTTAAGAACATGAGACTAGGCAGATTTAATGCGAAAATGAATTAAATTTAACTTAAGAATGTGAGACTGGGCAGATTTAACGCAAGAGTGAATTCAATTAAACTCCAGCAAGGGTATGAGACTGGAAAGATTTATTGCGACAGTGGATTAAATTAAACTCCTGTGGCAATAAAGTGTTAGAATCTTTGCATTTTGTTAAACCATGGAGTCATTCAAACTTTCTGCAACTTAAATATAATGACACGTCGAATCATATCATCATGCTTCTAAAACTACATTGCACGGTACTATGGTTTAAACTGACTTAAAACCATCATGGTTTGAATAAATACCTTGTCAAGGTAGCAGTAAATTTAAATAATATTATAGTAGTAGTAGTCGTAATCTGACAATCCGTTTCTGAGCATTATGCTTGGTAAATGCGCTTGCAGCTCTCATGGATTAAGAGAGATAAAATTGGAGAATGAGTTGCTTAGAAGCGTTTTGTAGATATTAAATATCGTGCTTCTAAACTATATTACGTGGTACTATGGTTCGAATTGACTTAAAACAAGGTTCAAATAAATACCTTGTTAAGGCTACAGTAAAATTTGAACGATATTAACCTGGTAGTCTGACCATCTGGGAGTCATTTTGCTTCATAAGTGCGCTTGTAACTCTTATAGATTAGGAAATATAAAATTGGAGAAATGCGCTGTTTAGGAGTGTTTAGTAGATAACAAAAACGATTTTAGGTGAGATAATTTTTTAATATCAATCGTGTTTTAGACAAACTTTCCAACAAAATGTTCTTATATTTATAATTTTCCGTAATATATACTTCCTAATACTGTTTCAATTTGTTCTTGTACTTTGTACATCAAAATCATTGCTTTCATTTCAAGTAATCATATTTCGCTTGCCACTTCTACAAAGATAACGCTCCCATGGTAGATCTCAATATACTTCGGTACCTAAACCAATTGAAATAAACCTCGCGGTTAAGCCTTAGGGCACTACAGTGACAAAACGACAAGGCAATCTTCAAGAACTCGGACCCAAAAAAAAATTTAGAGGAAAAAAAAAAGAAAATTTCACGCACCTGGACTAATATGAGCATAACACATGAGGCCTATTTCTGCAAGGTCATCTTACTCTTAAACATTTAGTGTCCATAGCAAGGAAAAAAAAGAAAAGAGGGAAAGGGGAAAGAAATTACATACATAAGAACTAAAAAGTAAAAAAAAAACATTCGATGTGCTTAGAACTGAACGATAATCATTAAAGAATGATTCAAATGTAATTGCAGCGACCAAATGGAAGGTTTTCTTAAATGCCGTCTGTCGTTTCGCCCCAGGAATCCTCTTAATAGATGCTGGTTGTTAGATAGCTGAAGAAATGTATGTATAAAAAGTAATGGATACTCATAAGCAGGTCTTTCCCTTGACAATCTGTTATCATAGCTGAAACAATGGATGGACACGTGTAGTTTTGTAATAGTCACAATAGACAGTGGTTTGCACATTTTCCCTCAGCTAATTTGTCTTCGGCCATCCTTGCAATGAAAATTGCTTGTGAGAGAACTGAAGGGTTTAGTTTAAGAGGAAATTTAATTATATAAATGTTTATAGGTGGAGCTTTGTGAGAAGAAAAGCAATCTAGAATAATAACTTAGTCGTGGTCACTTTGTGAAAGACCAACAAATTGTGACCAAATGAGTATTCTTCCGTTTTGGTAGGAAGGTTCAGTTTGAAGAAAAATGAATTAGTTTTGCAAGAAAATTAATTTGTAATTGCATTTATTGTATTGTAGGTGAAAGTGTGTGTGGTGAAAAGTAAGAAAAGGAATTGAGGCTTTGCAAATGTACCAGCACAGTTATAATCACATTTTAACAAATGTTACCATTAGGTACGCTCTTCTGTTTTTGTAAAAGGGTTTTACTTAGAGTCAAATTGATACGTTATAAGTAATTATGCTAGTGGAGTTAAACGCTTTGTGAAACGGAAGAAAGGCAATCGAGAACATGAATTAAGACTATGTCCATCTCATTTTTGCAGAAGGGTAACAAATTATGGCTATTTGGCGCAACCATCTATTTCTGTAGAAAGATTAGTTCCCACTGTTCCCAATGAGGCTAGAATTACCAGAACATAATCATGGTGGCTCAGTGTAAAAAGCACTCGCTTCTCAATGTGGTGGCCCGAGTACGAATCCCAGTGATCGCTGGTCGATATGAATTCCGCACAAGGCTCGCACCAACCTCAGTGCTGGTAATATCCTAATTGGTAGAAGGATCATGGATTAGAGACCCCTTGCCGTCAGGCTAATTGCGGAGGGTTTTCTTGGTTCTCCCCTTCGTGTAACACAAATGCAGGAGTGTTCCATCAAGAAGTCCTCCACGAAGGCAAATTTCTCCTAATACTTGATCCAGGAGTTTCCTTCTCTTCTAGATTGGGTTTAAAATTACAAGACTACGTTAGTCGTAATCCTAAAAAACTGGGGCAGCTGTTCAACGGCGGTTATAAGATAAAATAAAATTACCAAAACATCATACAAGTCGGATTTAATAACGTCGTCAAACGGATTCCAATTCGCAGTGGTTTCTACTTCATTCTCATCTGCTGAATCTCACAAAAAACTGTCACCATCCAACGAATTTGAAATTCCCTCACTGCTTGAAAGATTTTGCAATAAAATATAAATTTTCGTATTTAGTTTTTTTTAGCTGCTGACATTCCAAAAATTTGCGATATCTTTAATTGAAAATGGGGAATAGTGACTTACACAACGGGTAAACTTATACACTGGAGCATGCCGTAATTAAAATTTTTAAAGAAAAAATAATTTTTTTATCTATTATAAGAGGTGGAACAAAACTTTTATTACCTAAATGTATTTTTTCAATGAGCAATATAGAGAACCTACGTTTTTCAAATTGTTTGTATTTTTTAGGTTAACTCGAGTACTGCGAATGCTTCTGCAGTGATATTCCTCCTTTTAGTTGCATTTATCGTAGTTTGTTGCACTGATCGATTTATAAAACACATAATGGAGAGATATTGCACTTTCGCGTACATACGTTCTGCTCATATTCTATAGAGAACCGAGAGTCTTCAGTAGCAACTGCACATGCGCAGAATTTACGAGCGTGAAATTTATTGCGCATTTCAGGTAATATCTAAAAATGCCCTAAAGTAAATTTTGTGCGGAAGGGGCAAAGATCATTGCTAGAGCAGTCACACGACTCAAATTTACCTAAACAAAACAAACCAAATTAGATTTGGAGAAATTGTTTTTTTCTCATTTGGACAACTTTGGAGAAACTATTTTTTTTTCTCATTCGGACAACTCAGATTGGCACAGATTACTTAGATTTTGTTTCGAAAATAAAATTACAAAACTTCTCTGAAGTGGGTTATTTTTTGCGCATTATCGAACATACAATCTCACTATTTTATAAACGATATAATTTTCTCTCTATTGTAAAACATGCTGCTTATTTTGAACTCTCTTTCTTTCTATAACCCTTAGACACAGATGGGACATCGGTGTGCCTATTATATAATAGGCACACCGGTGTCCCAAAATAATGTATAAAAAATATATAAATTTTTTTAATTATAAAAACTAGTTTAATATTTACTAAGGAAAATTTGCTAGATTATCGGAGTTATATTTGCACTAAAACATTAGATCCAAAAAAAGCAGTTTAATTTTTTTCAATTCATATTCAAAAATTTATCAATAATAGATTTTGTAAATTAAAAAAAAATAATTATTAATAACTGCTTCTCTTAGATCTAAATATCTGAAAATTTTAAAAATTAGATTTTAAAAGTGAGCCGTATTTGGAAGATTTTACCTTTAACGCAGAAAAAAAAACACCGTTGCCTCATACTGTATTTCATAACTATAAATTATTAAAATGCCAATTATAATATTTTTCACTTATTTTACCCTAAATTAATATAAAATAATGAAAAAGTATGAAAAGTATGCTTAATAAAAATTATGCGTCGATGGGTTAAAATAATTTTTTGCTGCCCTTATACATTCTCCGTCTTCTTTGATTTTGTTCTCAGCAAAATAATTAACGGAATAATTTTAATAAGTTCTGATTGATGAAAATTTATTGTATATATTTTTTTTAATTCTTTGAATAAAATTGCAAAACTTTGTAAGTTTGTGTGTATAAATTTGAAAGAACACTAAATAAAATTACATATTTAAGTTTTTCCCATATATTATTACGGAATACTTTCGAACCAGCTCTGTAAGTTTCTGAGAAATCACATAAACAAACCAAATGTCACTCCGCATATAATGAAGTCATCAAAAAACAAAAGATAATAAAATTTTGAAAAGGTCCTGACATCTATTCACAATTAAAGGGTTGTGATTAAAAATAATGCATAATGTTTCTCTATTTGGCGATGCAATATAATTTAGTCATTAACTTCAAGAAAGTTTTTCCCGATTTTTCAGAAACAATAACTTCGAAACATACTTGGAACATTCCCGCGGTATTTCGTGATACATACTTAAAAGTCACTGATTAATAAGAACAATAAAACCTTTTATATTAGCACTAACTTGCTGTGTTATTGTGCACGCTTTTCTCATATTACTCCTTTTTTCTTTTCATTAAGAAGTCCGTAAAGATGCGAACTTAATTATAATCGCCAAGAGAAAGCCAAAAAAAGAGCCGCGGCAATAAGACACAAAGGGAAAAATATTAAAGCTCTACAGTAATAATATCTTCAATGGGGTATAGAAATGTAATCATTAAAAATAATCTTTTCAGAATTACGAATCATTTTTTGTTTCCTTTGAACTATTATTTCCATTGGAATTAATCAACTAGACGAGCATTATCCAACGATTATGATGTCTTTTTAACAATCCAATTTTTTACCACGAAAAAATCCAAGGGGTGGGAATGTGATTGGGACTGTTTTTATGACCGGGATATAGTTTTTGTGTGGCGTCACTGTTGCCATTTTTTGTTGTTAAAATGTAATTCATTATTAAAAGGGGGTGAAAGAAAAAGGGAAAGAAAAGTTTAGTTGTAAATTTTATTTTACTGACTTCGTGAGGCATAAAATTCATCTAAGATTTTCTGCGTGAAATTCTTATTTAATTCGTTACATTGTACTTTAAATTGAAATACAATGGTTAACGTTTTTTCTATTGTTTGATGAATCAATTGAATTTTAATTTCTAAATTGGTCTTGAAATACTATTTAATATACGGATTGGATTTGTGTTCAATAGAAATATACAAAGAAAAAAGTATTTGAAAAAAAATTTCTTTTTACAGTTTATTAGACTTGAAAGTAATCCCTCGACATGAAAATACATGAATGTGGAAAGATTCTAAAAAATAGAATTTTCATGAAAATGCCCAATGTCTCTATTTAAAATTTTGATATTTCAGAATACATCAATTCGCGGTAGAAAGATTTACGTTAACGGAGAGTTTTTCATCAACTCAAATATTTCATAGTTGCAATGTATACATTAAATGTATTTTGCTTCTCCAAATATTTTTAAATAATGTTCTTTAAAGTGAGTATGTTTAGATAAATGTTGTCACATATTTTACATTATTTTTATTGAATTAATATGTGAATTCTTATATTGAATTCTTATTCTTATATTCAATATATTCTTATATTGAATTCTTATATGAATTTTTTTTTTTTTTTGAAAATATAATTTAATCGAAGGCAAAGAAAAAATATTTGTAAAAAGTTGCAATTAAATGAAAATGACCTATCCTTATCGGTCACCGACTCATTAGGTTTGAGTAAAAAGTGGCTATTAAGGGGTTAGTAGTCAGAGTCTACCGGCCACTGGCTACTAATGATAATTTAAATTTTTATGTCTACGTATTATATTATTATTGTAAACTTCTAAATTAAAAAGGCCGTAGCCGTAGTTTTCGCCTGGCTCCTAGAATTTGCTGATTCAAACTGCAGAATAATCTTCATAACTGCGCATTAGTCTGCGACTAAGTCAGAAAGACAATAGTAACAAAATTGGCATGTAAAAGAAAAACAAAACTTCTACAGCAAACTTGCGTTGATCTAATTCAAATTATACTCATAACGAAGGTAATAAGTCAGGAGGGAATCATGCAAAAGTTTTTGTAGAAATTAATAATTTTGAAAAGAAATTGACTTAATTTTTTTATATTCTAAATTCCATCTAATTACAGAATATCAATTGGAAGTTTTGAAAATCATCAAATTTCTTTAATTTATAAATCTGCAGATTGGAAAATAAATTCCATTTAGGAACTGGAGCAGATAGTAATTGAAAATAATTCAAGTTAGCAGACATTAAAAAAAGCTTATTCTGGCATCTTCTCTCAGCATTTTTTAAACTTTAAAAAAAAAAAAATTAAAAAAACCTGTCTATCTGAAATCTGTCTTGAAAAGTAATCTGCAGTTACTACTCTGATAATCTGCAGAGCTTGCTACCTTGTTGCAGAGTTTCTGCTACCAGGATCTGACGTAAAAAGAATAAAATTAATTAACACTTTAATCGCGGCAATAACGCGCCTTTGTCCCCCCTTCTGCGTTTAGATTTCCTCCGCAGAGCTAAAATTGAAATAAAACGCAAATTCCTTTAAGACTTGTTCATTTTATTTAAAAAAAAATTAAAAAATTGCGATCAATAACCATATTCAGCCTGGTTGGTAGGGCGTTGGGCCCATGTTCAAGAGCTCGTGAGATCGATCCCCTCCAACCGAAAACTCCCCGTGTAGTAAATGGTGACTGGTTCTCGTTAAATCTGTCGGATCACAAAGTCCTCCATGTTCCCATAACAAAATCATACCTCTGGGGGCTATGAATTGGAGATTGATCATCCTCTGGTTCTGGTTAAAATTACAATCTGTGAAAGAATGAATGGCTGCATGAATGGGTCCACCCTATTAAAAGGTTGTGACGTATGCGTGGCTGAAGTCGTATTCTTGGCCATAAATGGTGCCACTGAAAAACAAGAAGCGCTCCCTCTGCCTTAAATTCGCTTGGCTTCACCAAGAAGGCTTGTTGGTATCGATAAGTAGCATTAGAAACAACAACAACTAATACAACAATAGAGCTTAGCGAATATTCCTGGAAGACGAGTTATCTTGTCCGTAGAGATTGAAGAGTTATTCAGAGAAATTTTTGAGTTGTGAAAATTTTTACACGAAACAAAAAGGATCCAGTTCAATAAAATGACTGCAAAAAATATAACTTCTTTACCAACTCTTATCAGGCAACCGATGGATATGAATTAGCTCTGTGAGTGTGCCACATTTTAGAAATTTGAAAATTTATTCTTTACCAAATAACAAAATAAACTTAAAGATTTTTTTGAAATGCAACTTAAATCCAAAATCAGTTCTCATATTTTTTCCCCCCAAACTAAAAACAGGAATTCAAAATAAAAAATGAAAACTAATAAATCTAAGGTTAAAATTCTGAAAAACTACATCCATTTTGTTATAGCAAAAATGATGGTTAGAAAAAACAAGCTTCATTATCGTGCATTTTTTTTGAACACCTCTCCCGCAAAACATATTATAATCTCATATAAGTTGAGAATCCCTCATTTTTGACGAAAAATTGCCTCATTTTCGTATTTATTGTTTTTCTTTTGCAAGCATAGAATGTGCAAATTATGCAGACTCTCTTTTAATGAGGCTGTCACTGGAAAGTATTTTTGCTTCTGTATTAATAATACCTTTCTTTCAACGTCATTCGTCATTAGTAAGTGCATTTTAGACGAAATATATAGAAATATTTTCTAGAAAGCTCAAACAGCCGACGGCGATATACTGTTTGTACTGTTATTACTTTTCGTCACTCAGCTACTGTCACCCCCTTAGGCTGCATCTATTTTGTAATCAAAATAGATGCAGCTGGATAGATTTGCTTAGTGGGAGGGTCTATCTGGAGGTCAAGTTAAATCAGTTGTTGTGGTTTTAAAAAAAGTTCTTCTCTTTGGTGGCGCATAATATTTCAGATAATCCAATAAAAATTGACTTAAGGCTATAAGTAATCATCGCTCCGCCAAAAATTGTAAGGTTAAGCTGTTGCTGTTAATTACTGTTATCAATAAGTCAGAATTTTGCCTAGGAGACACTCTGTGGTTTTCGTAATTTTCCGTTCGATTTATTTACTTGTTTTTTGTTGAAGCAAATTTGGTGGCTCAGGAGATAGAACACTCACTTCCCAATGGGGTGACCCAGGTTCGATTCATCCCAGCGTTGGCTGGTTGATACAAATTTTGCTTCCAACTCACATCGACCACATTGCTGATGTAAAATATTCTCTGCGGTAAACGGAATATTGGTTAGAGTCTCTTAGCTGTCGAGCAAACCGCGGGAGGTTTATACTAGTTTTTCTCTCCATGTAACGCAAATATGGATTATTCCCATCAAAAAGCCTTCCACGAAGGTTAGTTTGTCACAATCTTTGATCCAGAAGTTCCCTTGTCCTCTGGATTGGGTTTTAAATTACAAGGATACGAAGTTGTACATTGATGCCCCCTGACGAAGGCGGGACGGGGTTAAGCTTTGATTGATAGTTCTAAACTCAAAATTTGACTGTTCAACGACGGTTATAAAATAAAATGTTTCTTTAAAAGAAGGATTGCTTCAGAGCACTTTTAAAGTGTATCAGGTGTAAATAATTACTTGTTTAAATTTCTTTGTTATAGATTGTTTTCATTTAATTTTCGTAAACGAGTAATGGATTGCTATTTTATTCACTTATTATTTTTTAAAAAGTTCGCAAGGTTTTCTCTTAGCGCATTTTGAGCGTAAAACTGTCTTGAATTTAATATTTGATACAAAAAAGTTTTCCTAAGCATTTACATTAGAAAACAACATAAAATGAGCACAACGCAAAATACTTTTAACTAACGCGCAGACTTTTAACTTACATGAACAATGGTTAAAATCCTTTAAATATTACGTACAGGTTTATCTTACATGTAAAATGCAAAATCTTTTAATACACTGCGTGGAAATTTAATTTTCTCACAAAATTCAGGGAAAATATATTATATTTTCATTATGGTTATTGCTATTAAATTCTAAGACATAGAATGAAAATTATTAATTATAGATATTTAAAAAATCGATCTATATTAATAATCATTTTTAAGAGTTCTAATACAAACAAAATAGTAGATAACTCCCGTGAAAAAAAAAATAACCATTCTTTTACAAAAAGAAAAAGTTAAAAGGTTTTGACTTTCTCCATCCAATTCAAAGGGTCGCATCAATAAAAACGAACTAAAACTTAACAAACTATAATAAAATTAATAACCCATCAAGCAAGGCAGCATTTCTTCCGGCGAATTTAGATGAAGGGGCAGGACAAGGTGGGGATGAAGCTAGTCCTGATCTAAAGATGATAATTAACGGTACATTACAGGTCCAAAGTTAGTGGCACATAACTCATGAAAGTAACGAGCACCTTTGGCTAATTAAAGGGTATGGAGTACTGGGTACATATTTTGGGCTCAAGATTGATCATGCTTAACCAGAGCCTGGGTTTTGGGTAACACAGGTGTTCCAAGAATGCCATTTCAGGTAGCGACATCAGGCTCAGTGAAATCGCGACAAATAATTATAGTGGAACTTCGTTTGGAGGCTCATTTCGCGACAAGTCCTAATGATTTCTTCTGCTTCTTGCCTCTAATGATACCGTTTCGGATTTTTAATGCTTCTTCTTCTTCTTCGTCTGTCTTCGGGCAATGTCACATGACTAGTATTGAAGGAAATCTTTTGCGTGTCTGGAGTTTGATTTCTATTTTTTTGCTTATTACTTTCTTCTTTTTTTATTTAAGCTTGAGTTTGATTAGCTGTGCGCTGTATTTAAAAGCTTCTTGGAAACGGGATTGAGAAAATAAATTGAAAGAATGAGAATGATACAGCAGAATGAATATTAATATTTATTCATTCATATTAACGATTATTTAAATTGTAGCTTTCGAATAATTCGATAATAAAATTTTCTATATTAAAACTAATTGTGTGGTGGAAGGTTTCCTTGCTTTTAGAAATGTGATTAAAAAAATTTCAAATAAGAATTTTTACAGAAATAATTTAAAAATAGAATATAGTTAATCAAACTGAATGACTTTTAATCTAATGATTTGATTTTTTTAAACTGAAAGATTTAATTTTAATGGTTTACAGATTTTTCTTATTATACGCAATTAAATTGGATAAATCATATTTGATAATTGATATGATGACGTACTTCATATTTGATAATAGATATCAAATATATATATGATAATATATATATATTTGATATCTCATATATAAATATATATATATATGATCATATTTGATAATTAATATTTGTCGGGAAGGGGGAAATATATTCGCGAAATATCGATGTTTTTAATATCGTAATAATGATATTGTAATATAATGACTGATTATTCAGAGTATATTCTCTCAAAAAATCGTGAATTAACTTTAATACGACAATTTCATCAAGGTTATTTATAGAATACGATATTATCGTAGTAACTATCAACAACAATTATAATGGGAAATGCTATCGTGAGTACAGAGTCATTTTTTATATCGTTAGTTGAATTTTATTCACTCAATGATTTTTTTAATATCTAAATAAGACAAGTATCTAATAAAAAAAATCGTCAACCAGTTAATGAAGATATGGTCTAATCGAAAACAAATTGAAAAATAATGTCGCGATATATTATAAAATATCAATTATAACGATATAAAATTTCTCCCTCTGTACTAGGAAATAGCAACAAAATGTTTTTTTTTTCTAGTGAATGTCTGTTGAGAAATATAATAGTTTTTCAATTTAAAAGTTAAATAGAGGAACATGTTAAACTATGTTTCAAAAACAATTAAACTTAAAAGTTAACAATTTTTTTAAAAAAAATATGCAATCATCTATTGGCTATCTTTCTTCTATTGAAGTGTTTACTCGAAGAACATGTTAAGTGACATTTTAAGAACACTCTGCTATTCACATTTAAGAACATGTTAAAAATGCCATGCAGATGATTTATCTATTAATTCTGCATAAAGATCGCTTTTCTTCGTTTGAAGTGTTTAGTAAGAGAACATGTCCAGTGAAATTTTGAAAACATTCTTATAAACAGGTTTAGGAACATGTTTAAGAAGCCAAGCAGAGAAAAATTTTATTTAATCCGTTTACTGACCATCTCTTTTTTCAATTGAAAAACTTTGGAAAAGAAAATGTTAGGTGCAATTAAAAAAAAAAACTTGAATATTTACATTTAGAAACATGCTATCACCCATTGATTTATTTTCATTGCTCAGTTTTCAAAACATGATTTTTAATGAAAAAATATGTCTTGCTACCCTCTTCCAGATGTTTCATAATATTTTTCAAGACTTTATAATGTTTCAATACATTATAAAGTCCATAAAAGTGTACTTTCAATAAAACGTCTCAATATTTTTTTTTTTTTGTTTTGTTTCTTTGTAGAACGCTCTTCCACTAAAATGAATGATGAAGCTTTGAATATTCTTTTTCTTCAAAATATATTTTCTTTAACTGAATTTATCAAAGATTACTTTCAGCTCCTATCAACAAAAAGAAGACAAAAATTAAATGTTTGCTATGTTATCAAAATTTGATATTACTATGATTTAAGTATGGTGTATAAGTTCGTAGATTTTCCTTTTAAATCACGTTTGACACTAAGTTATTTATAAAACCACAAAACATGCAATAACAAGTCAAAATGAAGTATATTTCATAACTAGTTTTTATTAAGGCTTAAACAATAAGAACAGCAAATAATATCTTTTTCCAGTTGAATTCGGTAACATATAAATGCTATAAATGCTGATTAATTTCTGAGCTATTTCAAAAGTGTTTTTTAAAAAAAATTCAATTTTATATATATAAAAAAAAAAACTTCGAATGGCAGAAGAACTGGTTATAAGTTTAAAATCAAATAATTGGGTACTTGCACTTCAAGAAGAAGAACACGAACACCCGCACATGCGACCTACGATGACAGGGGAAGCTGATCGTTTATAAGCAAAATGGCGTGTTATAAACGATAAACGAAGTTGAGCTAAGTTTCTCCACGTAAGTTAGAATGCTAATTAACGTGAAGTTAATTAAATACAGCTGGCAGCTTCGATACATAATTAGTTAGTTGTTGGCATGGCTTCATGCCTGCCTTTGCGTTAAGTAAGAAATATGCAATAAAAGAATTGAAAGCTTTGTGAAAGAATCTATGTGCAAGAATATAGAATGTGTCACTTAAGAGAATTGATACTTGACAAGCATGGCTCACTCGAAATAGAATGGAAAGTACAGATGTTAACGTAAGCGAATACCATGCTTCAACAACCAATCAAGATAGAGATTCCCCCACTACGTCACTTGCAGGTATCTCATTGTTTTCCTCCGCTTACTTAAAAGTTTTCAAGTTTTTTTTTTCTCTTCTTTTTAGTACATTTAACTATTTTTTTAAACATTTTTGTTAAATAGCTAAATAGTTATCGGAAAGGCTATTTTAGTTAAGTTTAATGTAGGGTTAGTAGATCTCGCAGAAAAAAAATGGGGTATTTTTTTAAGTACTAAGCGTATGTGGATTATATTGAAAAACTCCTTTTTGCATTTTTTTTATTGTTTTTCATTATCAGAGCATAATAGAAAACTTTAACAAAAATAAATTGAAAAAATATATTTTAAATGAAATTAAACGATCATACACAATTTAAAATTTTTGATGAAAAATCGAATATTTTTTTTTTTTTTTAAAATTATTATGCCGACAATGCTTGAATGGGAAAGATTTTTATTTTAATCAAAATTATCATCTTTCTTTTCCCTAGCATGTATACTTTCGTACAGTAATGATATAAAATAAATAAATGCACAAAATAATTATCATCCGAAATGCCGAGAATACTTCAATTGTAAAATATTAAGTATCAAATTACGGTATAGAGTATCAGCATTAAGAGGGCTATATCAGTAAAATCCCTTTTACCATCAAATCCATTTTTGAAATGAAAGGCATTTTTACCGAAAAATACTATACCGTAATTTTTACAGTGATATTTATTTAAATAGATTGATTCAGCAATTATATTGTAATTATTACTGTGAAAATTAGGGTACGTCAGATTCTTTTTTCCGTGGTGCGGTAAAAATGGATTTCACGTTAAAAGAATACCGGCACTCTGAACTTACAACGGCAGTATTTCTTACCGCAATTTGATTCGGAATTTCTTACAGAGTAATAGAAACTAAAATATATCAAAATCTAAATAAATAAATATCTTTTAAAAATATGCGAAAGTATACTTCTGCTTAATATAGGTATAATATGCATGATGTCTTGTAAAGACGATTTATAAATATTTTTAAAAATCTCAAAATGAAAATGTAATTAAAAGAAATATTCATAATAGAATAATCAATTGATATTTTAGAGTGGTAAAAAAAATAAAAAAGGTCTCAAAATCTTACAAATCACTAGTGAATAACACTGGTTGAAATTATTTAAAACTGTTTGATTGCTTGAGGGAACAGAAAGGAATTGAAAGGCGAACACCTCCCATCTTATTGAGGCAAACAAACTGGCTTTTATGCCTTAAAATTCGCCTTCTTCACTAATAATTCGGTTAATTATCTTTCAAATCAATTATCTTTCAAATCAATTACCTTTCAAGTTCGGTTAATTATATTTAAGTTACTGATCTTTTTGTTTTTTTCTAGCTAAAATATTTATCAGTAACACTTAATATCAATAACACCTAATAACATATATATAATAACAGCTAATATCAACAACACCTGTGTAATAGTTTTTCCTCATATTTATTTTTAATTAGGATTCTTAAAATATATTTAACGAGCAGTAAATGCAGAAAACCGGAATACTTTCGGCGAACTTTTTCAATCGGATTTAAAATTAGCAAACTCATCCTGTACAACAAATTAAATTGACTGTTCATTAACACTCACCCCTGTAAAGTAAATAAAAAAGAGCAACACATCAGACTTTATCGTGCAATAATATTATGTAAGAAATTAGCGTCATAGCATTAACTATTTCTTGAGAACTGTTTTACGAGTTCAGATATTCAAACCAATTTTTCTAATTCGAACATTTATAACTGATTAAAGAATATAAAGAAAGAAAACTCATTAAATGCTAATCTGAATGTATTACATTTCACATAGCATAAAAAAAAGATTGTAAATAATTTTCACAAACGCATTAAAATGTTCGGTTAAGCATAAAAATGGTGGTAATTACTCCATCGCCCGGGGGGTAATTCGCATACCTGTGGAAATCGTCCAGCCTGTCACATGCTGTAAGATCGTCGCCCACTTGTAGTCTGATAACAATTACCCACCGTTGCAACATTAAATTAGGGGATTTTACGACATAGTGTGAGCACAAACCTGTTTTTTTTTTATTTTTTTATTTTTCTTAACCATCTTTCTTTTTATTCCATCACCCCTGCTCCTGCGACTCGAACATCCCTCCCCCCTCTCATTTCTTTTTATTCTAAAAGACCCCCTTGTTAATGAGTCGTTATTAACGTTCCTCAAATGAGGTCTAGCTGTGTCACGCATGCGCGGAACGTTCAAAAGAAATGTCACCTGTTGTAAGAAAAAAATATAACAAGATAATTCCTTTTTTTCTACAATCCAAGGATTATCCTAAGAAATCACTGGATTTTTTTTCCAAACTTTGATGTCAACGGAAACTAATCATGAAAGATATTAATTTGCGGAAAATAATTTTCCACGAAAAAGTTCACACTTTTATTGAAAACAGACAAATTCTGCTGACGCAATTATCGTTATGCGGTTGATTATTTTTGATTATAGCGTTTTTATCAATCAATCATCCCGTTCATAATAAATTTTATACTTTATAAATAAGACGATATTCTAGCAGAGATAATCAAATTACAATAATTTTCGAGCAAAATGAAAATAAACTAATTCTAAAACCAGCCAAAAGAAGAAAAAAAAGGAAAATAATTTGCTTTTTGAAACATTTAGCTTTCTGAGAATATTTCCCTTCACAACTTTTCCGAATTTCTCTCGCCAAGGAAAATTAAAAAAAGTCACAGGTTAAGTACCTTACACTTGAAACAAAGCTATAATTTTAAACTGTAGGTACCATCTTCCAGTAAAGAATTATCTGAGATTTAAAATGGACAAATAAATAAAATACTTCAAAAATTATTAAACTTCTCTAAAATTTGGAAATATTTTTATATAAAATGCTGAAATTTTTTCCCTTCAAAATATGGAATGCAAACCTGCAAACTTTCGAAATATCGAATGCCTGATGACTTTTCCACTGAATTACTCTAAGCTATCTTCTCATAATTTGTTAGCTTTTTGATAACTTGAATTTTTTTTAGCACTTGAGACTTCATGACTTACACTAGGTTAACCATTATTTGTCATGGAGGGTTTCTCCCATCGTTTAGTGCCCTCCTAAGGCTTATTGTTTATTCGTATATTTTATAACCGTCGTTGAACAGCCGATCCAATTTTTGGGTTTACGACTACTAATGATCAACTACGTAGCTTTGTAACTTTTAACCCAATCCAGATGACAAGGGAACTCCTGGTTCAACTATTGGGGGAAATTTGCCTTCGCAGAGTTTTTTGAGGAAACTAACCCGCATTTGAGTTATATGGAGATGAAAACTACGAGAATCTCCCGAGGTTAGTCTGTTGGTCCAGCGGTTTTTAAAGAAAATAAATAAAAATACTGTTTTTTAAAAACAGACTCCTGTTTTTTAAGCAGATAAGTACTGTTATTTCAAAAACAAACTGCGTAATTTTCACAAAAAAAATTATTTTAGCATTAATAAAAAATAAAAAAAAACTCTGTAATATATAACTATGTCAGCATTGTGTTCGATGCGAACCTAGAAAAGAATTCTCATGCAATTTTTATGCAATTGATGATTACTTCGCAATAATTGTTGTTCATTAGCATAAAACATTGTTTAGTGCGAAAATAAGAATTATGTTTTCTTACACTTGTGCCCCCACGTTCCACATTCAACTCTTTAAATTAAATTGAAATTACAAATAAGAATTATGTTTCCTTACACTTGTGCCCCCACGTTCCACATTCAACTCTTTAAATTAAATTGAAATTATAAATAAGAATTGTGTTTCCTTACACTTGTGCCCCCTCGTTCCACCCTCAACTCTTTAAATTAAATTGAAATTACAAATAAGAATTATGCTTCCTTACACTTGTGCCCCCACGTTCCACATTCAACTCTTTAATTTAAAGGTATATTGTCATTACAAATTCCGATGATTCGGGATTGTTGGTGGCGGATTGGTAGTGATTGGTGGTATTCAAGATTTTATTGCGCGTTCTTTAATATTCAATTATTTTTTGCAAGTTCAATGATCAACGTAAATGACACGTGGATCGGTGCTACGTCACCGAATTAGTATTCCTAAAATTATCTGAAACAATGCGGTTATTTCATTTATACTTACGCTTTTAACATGTGTTTTTATAAAATTAAATAATTTACAATCGACGGTAATTGAAGCGAAGAAAAATTTATGTACCAAAAGCTAAAGTTAAGGGAGAAAAGGTGCTGATTAATTCAAGGGAACGGTACAAAAGCTCCATACTATTACTCGCGCCAGTAAGTTCTTAATTAATTTCAATAATTAGCACTTCTGATATTAATTTTGATAGTTAGTCAGACTTCTGATCTAACTAAAAAGCAAAGTTAGGGGAGAAAAAGTACTGATTAGTTAAAGGAAGCGGTAAAAGAGCCTCATACTATTATTAACGCCAATGATACTTAAATAGTTTTGATAATTAGCATTTCTGATATTATGGTGATTGGTGCTATTTTTAATAGGTATCAGTTATACTAATAGTGGTACTGCCACAGTGTGGTAATTGTCTGTTCTTAACTATGCACCGAAAGGTATAGGAACCGGATAAAATTGCTTGACTCTGAAAAATTTTAATTACCATGAGTTGGCTTCGAGATATAGCATCATACCAAATGATTCTGATTAACTTAATCTTTATTTTGATGGGATGAACTTCCAAAAAATGTTTTGTTTAATCTAATATCTTAAATAAAAAATTCAGGGCAATAATAAAAATGATGAAAATATTTTAGCTTTATTAATTTTGTCTGTGTAAGTCTATCAGTTTTATGAGGTTAATCAGATCTGAGGAGTCATTAATTCGAATCCAATTTCAACTCCAGACTTTCTTTAGAGCTGGACATCAATACTTGTCTCCAACTTATATTTAACTAAAATTTCCGCCAAATCACAGGAAAGTATTAATTATTACGATATCATCTTTTGTCAACTTTTTTTAACATTTCTGAATTGATGTTTTGATTTAATTGATAATTTAATTTCCAATCTAATGATTAATACTAAATTTTTCATCACATGAGTGAAGCCTGTGATAATACTTCAACAATCGAAAAATGTATATAAAGTGAGTTAATTGTTCTAGTACATCAATCTCTAATTAAACTGGATTTTTTTGGCAGTAGAAAATCTCATCAAATACAGCATCAGATACATTTTTAAATCTGTTTGTTATCAGAATAATGTGTTATAATATGTTTATCATCAGAAAAACATATACATCAAATATGTCGATCATCAGGATTACATTTTTCAATTAAATATGTCGATCAATCGATACATTTTTAAATTAAATATGTTTATCATTAGATACATTTTTAAATCAAATATCTTTATCATCAGAAACACTTATATGTCAAATATGTCGATCATCAGATACATTTTTAAATCAAATATGTCAATCATCAGAGACAGCTGTATACCAAATACGTTGATCATCAGATACATTTTTAAATCGAATATGTTGATCATTAGTAATGCATATGTATGAAATATCTGAATCATTAGATACATTTTTAAATCAAATATGTTGATCATTAGTTATCCATATAAATGAAATATCTGGATCATTAGATACATTTTTAAATCAAATATGTTGATCATTAGTAATGCATATATATGAAATATCTGTATCATTAGATAAATTTTTAAATGAAATATGCTTATCACCAGAAACACCAGTATATCAAATTTGTCAATCATAAGGTACATTTTTAAAATAAATATGTTTTTTTCCCATTTTAAGCTGTAAATAATGCTGTTTACTCAACTTAATTTACATGTTTAAATGCATTTATTGTTCCGAAATTGCATTTCAAAAATTTTTTTAGAATCTATTTCATACTGATAATTATAATTTAAACAAAAGGATATTGACATCAATTCACACGGTACAAAAAAACAATGAAAAATAATAACATTGTAAATAGTTACGAACGGTTTCTTAACGAAAACTAATTTATATCACTTGTGTTAATAACATGCAAATTCAGTAGAAAAATGTGTGTGGTCTGCTTTTCAATTTTAAGAATACACAAAATCAAACACCTATTGAAAGAATTCAAAAGTTTTAACCAAGTCCTATAGCGAGAATTTTTTCAAAAGCCGAATTGTTATAATCATCGCTCTCCCTTCAAAACCATGCATAGATCTCTGTAATATGTATTCTTACAAAAGCAAATATTAAATAATATACAGTGGAGAAGTAATTTATTTCTATACAATTTTTTTGAGCGTGAGTTCTTTGTAACTTGTGACTCAAAGCGTGAGAGACACTACCTACCATTTTTTTAAAAAATATTCCTTTTTTTTTTTGTAAACGTTCTGAAGCTTAAATGCTCAACTCTAGGCTACACTGTGCGATTAAAAATGAAGATGATTATAATTTGTTGGGAAGCGGGAATTGAATCGTGGACATCAAAGATGGAAGAGACACAGAGAACAAGAAAAAGACGCGGAGAACTAGTTTCGGTTTCGGTTAAGTTGTGACGAGGGAAAGTGTAAACATTGTAAATAAATTAAATATTTTCAGTCGTTTTAAGTGATGCATTTTCCTGCATACAAATCTATTCATTAATAAATTATGTACTACTTAGATCGTGTTTGTTTCAATATTTTACATTATGAATGAAATATCACAGCATCTCTGGAACCCTAAAGATACGTGAAGCATTGTAAAGTATTCTGACGAGGGAAAAGTATACACGTTGTAAATAAATTAAATATTTCAGTCATTTAGAATGATATCTTTTTCTACCTATTAATCTTTTCACTAATAAGTTATAAGCTTTTTAGATATCGTTTGTTTCACTATATTATTTAATGAATGAAATATAGCCGCATCGTCTCCGAAACCTTAGAAACATAAACATAGTAAAGTTGCAAAGTATACATGTTGTAAATAAATTAAATATTTCAGTCATTTAAAGTGATATCTTTTTCTACATATAAATATATTCACTAATAAGTTATATGCTTTTTAAATCGTGTTTGCTTCACTATATTACTTTATGAATGAAATATAGCCGCGTCGTCTCTGGAACCTTGAGAAACATAAACATAGTAAAGTTGCTACGTATACTGACGTGGTAAAAGTATACATGTTGTAAATAAATTAAATATTTCAGTCGTTTAGCGTGATGCATTGTTATAAATACAAATCTATTTATTAGTATATTATGTGCTGCTTAGATGGTGTTTGTTTCAATATTTTGCTTCATGAATCTAGTATAGTAGCGTCCTTGGATCCCAAAGATTGCATGAAGCATTGTAAAGTTGCAAAATATTCTGAGGAGGGAAAGGTATACACATTATAAATAAATTAAATATTTCAGTCGCTTAAAGTTATGCATTGTCATTCATACGAATCTATTCATTAATATATTATATTCTGTTTAGATCGTTTTTGTTCTAATAGTTTACTTTAAGAATGAAATATAGCAGCGTTCCTGGAAACCTAGGTTACGCGAATTATGCTTAAGAGTTCCTTAATAAAAAGAGAAATACAGTGGGTCTCACTATAATGAATTTCTCCTTATGACATAATTTTTAATCGGAGCGTATAGTAAATTTAAAAATATACTCCATATTACGAAGTGGTTTTCTGTCTATAACGAAGGTTTTTGTCATTTTCGAAGAAAGTTGCATCTGAAGGTTGAAATTTCTGTGCAACTAATTCGTTTGTTAAGCAAAACAAACGAGTTCCATAGGAAATAGAGAATTGTAGCAATGAATTTTTCCTTTAAACGAATTTTTTTTTATTATGGTGAAGCATTATTTCATTTTTTCATGGATATTTTATGCTTGTTCTCGAAATAATTGAATGATTTCAACCTTATAAATAAGTTTTAAAACTTTTATCTTTTCAATTTAAGTTTTTGTTGGAATTTTTCAGGCGTTTGTGTTTTCGATTTCTGGCATCGTTAGAATTTTTAAAAAGTTTATCTTTTTAACTTTCATCAATTTCAGAATTTTTAAGAAGTTTACTTTTAGGATTTTCATTATTGTGGAAATTTTTCAGGATTTTTATTATTGTGGAATTTTTTTAGGATTTTTATTATCGTGGAAATTTTTTAGTTATTTATCTTTTGGATTTATGTCAGTTTCGATGAAAGTTGCAAATGAAAATTATAATTTCTGTGCAACCAGCTAGCTCTCCCAAGTGACTTTTTTTCTTTCTGGAACCGCTAGTATTATTTATTTCAGAGATAAAGCATAACAATTGAATTAATTCAGTATGATGGATTCTAAGTTTTACTTTCAGACACTTCTTTATAGTATTAATTACTATACTTTTAATTAAACTTTTTTTTATTTTACTTTTAAAATTATCCTGCCGACTGAAACTTTTGAAAACTTTAATAATTTACTTTAATAACTACAAAATCTCCAATCTTCAAGCAACAAAATTTTCTCAGTACCAAATTTTTCAATATGAAACAATGGATTTAATTTTAGAGAGATAATGTAGCATTGGACATAATTTTTCTTTAATCACAAAATTTTTTTTAAGAAAAAAAGCGGGAAAGAAAAACGCTAGGTAGATGATAATCATATGATCCCCTAATTAAACATGACAATATATGATCTATTAATTGATCACGTGTATGACACATATATGCTTAAAGAACTGATAGTGAGTATAACACTATGTGATCCATTAAATGATCACGGACGTTATATTTGCATAATCAATTGAAAATAAACATGAAAAAGAGAACATGAGATAGATGAACATGGATGAGAACATGATTTATTGATTAAGCATGAATACGATACTTAAAGGATTGAACATTTGATTATGATTATGATACTATACTTCATTATGATACTAATACGTTTCATGATTATAATACTTGTATGATTCATGAATGCGATCCACTATTTCATATTTTAAACAAAGATTATGATACTTGTATTATTTATGAACATTATCCACTATTTCATATTTTAAACATTGATTATGATACTTGTATGATTCATAAACATGATCCACTATTTCATATTTTAAACATTGATTATGATACGTGTATGATTCATAAATATGATCCACTATTTCTTATTTAAAACATTAACTATGATACTTGTATGATTCATAACTATGTTCCACTATTTCATATTTTAAACAATGATTATGATACTTGTATGATTCATAAATACGATCCACTTTTTTATATTTTAAACACGGTGATGCTTGTATTATTCATGATGCTTGTATTATTCATGAATATGATCCACTATTTCATATTTTAAACATTGATTATGATACTTGTATGATTCATAAACATGACCCACTATTTCATATTTTAAACATTGATTATGATACTTGTATGATTCATAAATACGATCCACTATTTCATGTTTTAAATATTATGATACTTGTATGATTCATAAATATGATCCACTATTTCATGTTTTAAACATGGGGATACTTGTATTATTCATAATACTTGTATTATTCATGAATATGTTCCACTATTTCATATTTTAAACAATCATTAGGCTTAATATATTAGCTAAAAATAGCATTTTACGGATCAGGGAAAAATTTCTTTCTGTAATTGTTGTCAGATATCATACAATAAAATTATTAAATTATAAGTATTTACCGTGAAATGTGTACTTTCTGAAATATGGGTGAGTTCCCTTTTTCCGGTAGCCGACGGTTGTCTTCTCACTACTCATTGAATATGTGGGTGGGTTCGGATCTTGAAGAGCAATTATAACTTCAGCCACCGAGAGGAAGGTGAGAACAAAGGAATCAATCTTTTGACCTTCTGCTGCTTTTGGAGCCCTTAAGGGAAGAAGAAATAAAATAAACGGATGCTCGAAAAGAAGATTGCAACAATAACCTACCCATTTTCATCTCAACCTTTTCTATTCCATCCCTCCTCCCCTGTCTCTATGTTGGAAAGATTCTGTGTTTACAGCTAAAATGTATCGGGTGTCATGCATTCTGTGCTGTTTGATAATTATTTCCGTATTCCCAGAGTTTTGCTTTTTTAATTTTCTTAGTGAATGAATAAAGATTTTATCGTGTATTCACAATGTAGATTATAAGCATCGAAATATAATGAAGGTTTAGGCATGCCAAAACATTGCCATTTCCTGCACTTTACCAGTTTATCTTTTTACAAGGTTAAAAGCATTATCTAAATTTTTGTAATGCTTGCTAATACAGGATCAAATAATTGATCATGAACATAATACTCACATGATAATGAATATGATACTTATATGATCATAATTATGATATACATATATGATCATGAATATGATACTTAGATGATCATGAATATGATACTTAGATGATCATGGTTATGAAATACGTATACGACCATGATTGTGATATACATACATGATCACGAATATGAAAATAATAAGGTCATGATTATGATACTTATACAATAATGTTTATGATATACATATATGATCATGTTTATGAAATACCTGTATGATCATAAAATGATCATGATTATGATATGCATATATGATCAAGAATATGATATTTATGTGATCATAATAATGTTACTTATCTGAATCCCGTAAAAGATGTTTGTCTGATTCATGAATCAGCCATAATTATCAAATTTCATATTCACACATTAAATTAGCATAATATATGAAAAAAAAGAGTTAAGAGATAACGAATGATAAGCAAGAAGAAAATATTAACCTTCCAATTTTTATGTCAACTGTTTGATTTTTTTTTTTTCTTTGACTCTATTTCGAAAGTTTTAGTATTTTTAAATGTAATAAAGTGTAAGATTTTGGTAGCCAAAACTGTCTTCTCTTCGCCTTAAAATTTCTAATTAAAGGATTAAAATAAACAACAGCTAAAAAATAAAGGTTTATGTGCTAACATTTTATACTATGTTGGAAATTTAAAGCCACGTTTAAATTTAAATTTACTACAACCATTACACTCTGTAAAGTTTGGACTACATCTTCATATTTTTTTCCAGCATGAACAAAAACGTAGTTTAATTTAACTCTTAATAAAGGTTGCAGCAAATTTACACTAGAATATGGTTCAACATATTGATATTAATGTTCAACGCTGAATCAATTTTTTCTTGCAACTGTAACAATTTACAGCTATCTAGAGTTAAAAACATAGTTTATAAGTTATATAAGCTATTTTCCCTTCCTACAATGCTCAGAAAAAAATACGATCAAAACTACCAGAATATTGTAAAATTTACTGTATTTCTGGATCTATGCGAACACCAAAGAGCTCGGTTATTTTTCCCGAAGTGCTTTGGTAATGATTTTGGTCATGTTAACAATAAAATATAGTGTTATAATATGTGATAAAACTTGGTAAATGCGGCAAAATTCGTAATTTTATCACGATTTCTTACATAAAAACCATTTATTAAGTTGAACTGATTTTTCAGTTTCATATTTGTTTACTAACTGTTTGGTAATAAAAACTATAATTTTTAAAAGCCATAATTTTCGGTAAACTGTTATCATATAAACTGTTATATAATTGTTTTACTGAAAAATTAGTAAATGAATGGTTTATAAGTACCATATATTTTGGTTTTATTATCAAAATGGCTTTATTTATTTATTTATTTTAACAATAAAAATCATTCCCATACAGTAGAATACTTTTGCCAGAATGTTTTTCACCATAAAAAATTCACATGTTTTATAGACATGCTAACTCTCTAGCCTTTATTGTCACATGAATCAATAGTCAGATTTTTCAATTCTTATGACAAAATCATCGTAGATTATCATTATTTTTATTATTAGTTTTAGAGTAACGTCATTCCTTTTTAAAAATTAGTAGATCTGCAAATGAAAATTTAATTATGGCCAGAAAACTTTAAACATTTTAAAATGCAAAATCCAATTTGGATTGCAAACCAATTTCTTTAATTAATTATGATGAGAAAAATAGGTGACTAAATGTAATCATTTTCACTATAACACTCGAGAGCTCATTATATAGTTTAAAATAAAGACCTGCAAGTATCTAAACAACGGCTTGAAGTTTTATGCGCAATATTTTATATCTGCATTCAACTCGCTTGTAACGAACCTACGATGATAAATATTTTTTTAATTATTTTGTGACATCAAGGAGATTTAATTCATTAAGCAATCAGCATACATTAAAATAACTCCTGATTAAATCAATTTATCTGCACCTGCTATTCTGCTATCATGCAACATTTTTTCTTTCCTTCAAAGTGATTATTACAATAATCATTATCAATGGTGATTTTTAATCACTTCCGAAATCGTTGACAAGTCACCTTCATCACATCAGTGCATTGTTCAAGCCCTTCACTAATTGACCTCACCGAGAGAGTGAGCCTCCTTTATGAAACAGTCTCAAAATATAATCAGTAAAAGTGAATGCTCAACTTTATCGGGACGTTGGGCAGCCAATCTGGCGACTAATGAGCAAACTATTGTCTCAAGCAATCACGGTCACAATCTGCAACAAAGACGGACACTGGGGACCTTCACAACTCTCTTTAGGATGACTTAGAAAAAAACACCTTGGCCTAAAACAATTAATTCGAAAAAGGAGTTAGTGAAAGTAACTCAAGGTCGGGGCTCTGATACAGAATCGAGCATGATCGTTGTGTTCATTTTTTTATCTGATGTCTGCTTAGTCAAAGAGGTATAGTTCTTTTCAAAAAGCCCACAATGAAAGAAGTATCTGGTGCTAGATTATTGCTCAGCAATTTAAAGACGAGCTGCTTTTGTCTTCTGATGATAAAAAGAGGGATTCCATTTTTCTCTTGTAGCCTTTTGTTGCGATTTTATTAAGGTTCATTATTGAAGGATCTCTTTTTTCGGCGTGGATGCCTTTTCATGTGGAAGATTATTGATTCTTTTGTTGGTGGTCGGTGTCGTTGGTTCTTTTGCTTGTCGGTAGATTGAATCATCGTGGGAAAGGTTCCGTGGGCAAATAGACGTCAATAAGATTTAGTTGTATTGTTCAGACGAATTTATTTTATAAATATTCGATTTATTGGTTTAAAAACAATTTTTAAATGGTGTTATAAATCCAAATGAGTTTTGAGGGTTCAATATATGAGAGCAGATTTAGTATCAAGATCGATAAAAAAACGTCATAAAAACATCCTTTCTTAGATTTTTCTAGATAAAATAATCAACCATATTATTGGTAATTTGAACCATAATATCGCGCTAATTTGCTAAAATTTTTCCGGAAAAAAAATGTATAGAAAATATTAAAATATATAAATGTATAAAATTCGGTCCCGAAGGTTTTCAAGTTTAAAACACACCAAGCACAGTTATATTGCATAATTATAAGATTAATTATAATTATATTATTTATTAAAATCAAATTAATTGTAAAAATATAACAACTATAAGTGTGAAAAAAAAACAATAAAATGATTTTGGTCATCATAAGCGCAGTATTTTTCTCAATAAATTGAAGTACCATGCCACTTATATGGCAGCATTGGTTTGTTAAAGGTTAAATTGGACCATACTTCGATTCAAGTTGAACCATAATGTCATGTAAATTTATAGCAAACTTAATAAGGTGTTACATTAAACCATGCTTCATTCAAGTTGGACCATATAGTCTCGTGTACTCAAATTTAAAAAGAACAATAAAATAGTTCAACTTACTGAACTATATTAAAGTTACTGTAAAATTGAACAATATTATGATCCAATATACTCTAAAACTTCGAACAGTGTATCATCCAACTCGAAAACTTACCCTAATGTTGCAAGTATTAAGATTTTTTTTCTCAAATGAAAAGATTGTGATCCACTATAACAACCACCTCTAAGTAGATTTGTTAAACGGTTTATAAGTAATGAACTAAGTTTGTGTTTGCTGAGTTTGGATACTTTAAACTGCATTTGCGAAACCACTGGGTGCTTAAACCCTCTCAAAAAACAATCTCAACCGCACGATATTCCGCCAAGAAGAACACGTTAACTTTGTTCAGTGTCAAAGGTTCTGTAAATGGGTGAACAGGAATTGCTTCTTACCATCTCCATGGCAACGTAAGACAATAGCAAAATACATTTTTATTCCTCAAACCTCAATTAAAAGTGCATGGTGGGTCATTCGTGGAAAAAATCATATCTATCCAATCCAACTTAATTCCAGTAAGCCAGTAAAATTACTATATTAATCTGCAAATGCAGAAAACAGTGCAAATATATAAATCTCGCCCAATGTTTGCCGATGGCGAATTTCCTGGACCGATGGTTATTAAGAACTTTTTCTTTTTTTTATTCATGTGAGCTGTTAATCCCGCATATCTCTTTCTTCAACACCTTTCTTCGTTTTTAATGATAGGGAGAAGAAGGGGGAAGGAAAAAGAAAGAAAAAAGGCTGTTGCCCGTAACTTGGCACGCAAGTTTCACGAAAAGGTACATTGAAAAAGATCAGTTGTGATCAGTTAAACACACGAAACAAAAGCTATTCTTAAATGAAATAAAAATGCGGGAAAGTGTTATGAAATTAAATGAAAATGTAACATTGCAATACTGTTTTTAAATAATTACTTTCACATCACGTTTATCTTTATTTCTCTTTTCTTCATTTGCATAAAAAAACTCCGCAGAAACCATTTTTTTTTAATGGTTTAAAAACATTCTTATCCACTTACTGAACAAGTTAAAATTTTAAATAAAGTTTTGTAAGTTAATAATTCTCATTAGGCCTTATGGAAATACAGTGATCTCTCACTTATGCACCACCTCTTTTATGCACCTTTTTCATTTATACGACGATTTTTATAGGTCCCAGTACATTAGATAGGAAAATAATGATAAACATCCTTCGTTTATGCGTCGATCTAGAAATAAATTTTTCAATTATGCGCCGAAATTTTAGGCTAACATTTTAATTTTTTAATCCTTTAAATATTTTTTCTTTAAAAAAAAAATGTTTTAAATTAAAAATGAAGCAAATGAGCAATCCTTGTTACAGATAAAAAGAAATATATGTTGTTAGATCCTATTGAATTTGCTTCCCCCTGTGACCTTTTCATTTTTGCTGTTTCTGGAAAGACATTCCTTCTAAAATTTTGAATAGGGTGTCTTATCTTTCACACCAACAACAATGAAAGCCCATTAATCTTTTAGAAAATGACCATTCCTGTTGTCCAGAGGTTAGTTTTACTCCCATGCTGTTTTCTAGAAAAAGAAGACACCTGGAATAAGACAGATGAAAGAGACCGCGATCACTTACTTGCAATCAGATGGACATTATGAGTACGTAAAAGGAGGTGATCTGTTTAGTGAGGGAAATACTTGAACAACTTATTGTGCAGTATATTATGACGTCAAGTACTTTTCTTAGATATTTATCATGTGATGTTTTACCCCCTCCCATAAAACTCAAATTATTTGTGAAGAAGAGTTCATTTATATCTAACTGAAACTTGTGAACGATGAGAAGGTGGGGGATGATACTGACGAGATGATAAAGTTCCTCCAAATCACACAGCAGTATTGAAAGCTTTAGACACTATTCCTGACTATTTACAATTTAATTTTGCTTCTGAAACTCCCCCTTATCCCATTTATATGAATAACGTTTGAACCCAGTTTTTGAATAACGTCGGCAAAAACAAAAACAAACATGTATTAAGATTATTTTGTAAGAAAATAAATTGTCTTAAGGTATGTTAAATTTTTTCATTGTATAATTATAGTAAATACCAAAACAGTATAAATATTAACATTTAATATTTAGAAACATATTTATTCATATTGTCACTGTAATTTATGTTGCGTTTTAGAATTTTGAAGTTTTTCACTTATGCGCCTCTTTCACTTATGCGCTTTTTTCTCCTGGCCCCTTACACCGGTGCATAAGTGAGAGTTCACTGTATATTAAAACTATTAAAGATGAGAAAAAAAAACATAGTGGCAAGAGGTTTGCCTTTGACTAAGTTTGAAATAAATTCCGGGGTAAGTTCACAAGTAAAAATGGCCCTTGCAGCAAATCACATTATAACTCGGTAGTTGCATTTCAGTGAGATTAAGGTAGACCAAACAGGGTATTTTTTCCCCGACAAGTTTAACAGTTAATAACTCTAGAACTAATGTTGAATCTTAATTTTTTTTTATCCTTTGCACTCCCTACATTTTGTTCCTCATACTTTCGTAATTTCAAGTTTCTAAGTCTTATCGATTTTGTGAAGCAAAGCAAAATGTAACGTAAGATAAATAAATAAATAATAATTTGCGGAAATAAGCATTTAAAACTGGAATAACTTTCAAACAAATTTTTTTAAAAAAAAAAGAAAAGAAAAAAAAAACTTTGTGTTAAGTTTGTTAACAAATAAGCAAATAAACAAATATGACCTGCTCAGTATACCAAACTTCCACTCTAATTGCATTCATACGCCCTGCTAAGTACAGTATTTTTTTCCTACAAGTTTAACAATTCGCAATTCGTTCGTAAATCCTCGAAATATTTATTAAATGTTAAAGTTTCTGATTTAATTGTACTCCCTGTATATCTCAGTTTTTTTACACACTTTTATAACCGTTGTTGAACAGCCGAAACAATTTTTGAGTTAACGACTACTAATGTTCAACTATGTAGCCTTCTAATTTTGAATCTGATCCAGAAGACAAAGGAACTCCTGGATCAAGTGGAGGGAGAAATTTGCCTTCGTGGAGGACTCTTTGATGGAACTAACCCGCATTTGCGTTGCATGGAAAGGAACACCACGAGAACCTCCCATGATTAGCCTGTAGGCTAGGGGACTCTAACCCATGATCCGTCTACCCCTGAGAAATTTCACGTCAGCATTGTGGTCGGTGCAAGCCGTTTGAAAGGCGAACGCTCTATCCTCTGAGCTATCGCGGCTCTTTACACACTTTTGTAATTCCATTAAATTTTACAGTATTTTCGCTGCAAAACAAAATGTAACGTTATGTTGAACACCCAAACAGCGTTGGCGGCAAAAGCCCTAACGATTTTTTTAATACAGTACAGAACCCGTTATCCGGAAATCAGAAAACCGGAAAACCAAAAAACCGGAACGAAATTCGATAAATTTTCCCGCCATTTAAAAAAAAAAATTTTTTTTCTCCTCATAAGATTTTAGGATTTTCCTTTCTTTTTTGAAAGATGTTTACCTTACCATCATTTTGGAAATAATCATTAGTGTATTTCATCGTTTTTGCTTCTTTTTAAGATTATATCCAAAAATTTTTTTTCTCTTCAGTTTGGTTTAACAATTAAAAAAAACGGCTTTTTGTAGCGATGCAGAAAACCGGAAAAATCAGTTATCCGGAATAGCGATGGTCCCGATCATTCCGGATAATCGGTTCCCTACTATAAAGAGAAAATTTTTTTCAAGTTATTAGTAGAATAAAAATTCAAAGCTGGACTAAATTGTCATAGTTAAGTTAAAAAAGAAGAGAATTGAGAGAGAATTAAACTGAAAACGACGTTATTAACAATTTCTTTACTATTAAATACTTTCAACTGTACAATTATCATTTTTTTATTATAACTAATGAGATTTTTATTTTATTTTCAGAATCGATTTGAAAAGTAAAGTTTGCAAACAAACTTTTGAAGATTACAGAGGTCATACTTTAATTGATTCACTTATATTGCGCCTAGTGTAATTTGGTAAGATATCTTTCAATAATTTTGAAAAATATGTACAGTGTTTCAAAAATTGTTGAGAATAAAAATTATAACCCTGAAAAAAAATCGATTTGAAAGCCATGAATACTGATGGCTGCTATACAAATCATACAAAAGTGGTATTAAAGAATTTTGAAGACACTCGCCCTAGAAACAAATAAAGTGTACCTTCCATTTAGTTTAATGTTATGTATTCTATATCAATGCATATTCTTAACGCCAAGGGTTTAAATACATATTTTAGTGCTGTATAAAAATTAGAATACATTTAACAACTGACTAATGATATTAAATAATATGAAAAAATTATTGCAAAGCAATACTTTTCGCATGCTACATACTACTTTGGAAATTTAAAGTGTAATAGAAGAAAAAAAATAATAATAAATATGTACCATTTAAAGAAAACAAATAGAAATTACATCATTTGTCACTCCGTCACTAAAGAAAAGAATGCACTTTTAATTTTATTTGAATTCATTTAAATGAAATATCAAATGACAGTTTTCAATTTAATATTTATAAGGCAATTTTTATAAAGCAATTTTTCTTTCGGCAAAATAAATTAAAATTTATAAGTATTTTTCAATTCTGGAATGCTAATAATAGCGAAATGATTATTAATTTGCTCTAACGGAAGTAAAATTAAACATCTTGCAAGATTTACAGAGATTTTGCACACGTTCGTAAACGGGCAAATTTTATTCCTTTTCCTCATTATGACATCAAAATATGAGTTGCCCACTTTACATTCATCAGCATAATGGTTTTTACAGGTTAAACTTTAAGATAATTCTTCTTTTGAGAAACCTAAGAGGAAACTGTAATATTCTCAGTTAATGGAATATCAAGGAAAAAAAAATATCAAAAAATTCCCAGAGAGATTGTGGTTTGTAACTATGTAACGTCCATATTGTTTTACGTCAATAATATTACAATTCCACAGTTAAAATATGAAAGACTCGCATATGTATAAGCAAAAGTATAAATTACTCTTGATACTATGTTTTAATTGCTATATCTGACTATTGATATGCAAATAAAATATGACAATGGAAATACAAATTTCTAATAACTTCACAACTTCTTATAACTTGATGCCACATCGGGATAGCTCAAAAAGATATTATTGTTTTCCACTATGGCAACATTGGGTTCGAATCGCAGTGATGGTGAGATCATACTTAACACAGGGCTAGCGCAAAATAGCTCCAATGGTGGACATGGGTTAGTTCCACAGAAAAAATGTGTATGAGAGCTCGATCTAGAGCTTAATATGAAAGTTTTGTTGTCTTCTTTATTTGTTTCAAAATTTAAGGCTACGGAGTTGAACATTGTTAATAAGCATTCAATATAAATCATTCATGAAGAAAAAAGAAGAGTAAGCAATTGGATACTTTCAACTTGAGAAGAAGAGATTATATCTAACCATGTTATTTAAATCAGATTTAATTGGATACCTGTTAGCGACGTCATACGTGTATGTAAATCATGATTGGCTTCTAAATCGACAAATACTACGATTTACCTACGATGATTTAACTTACTTCCATAACGTAATTGTTGCAATACGATATCTTTACAGCCAAGATTAAGTTTCGAAATTAAATGAGAAAATAAAATCGTGGTTGCTATTTAGTTCATGGAGCCTGAACTAATATACTACTCCAGTATCTATACTAGCTACTCATATTAATATACTACCACAATATCGATTACCTGTTATCATGATACCAGAAGTGCGCATAATCACAATTAATTAGGCATCACTGAAGCCTATAATAGTTTGGTGATTTTTTTTACTGCCTCCGGAAACAGATGCAGTAAAGATATTAACAGTCTACTGTAGTAGCAGATACCGAAATTCCAAATTGTCTTGTGTAAAGTAGTACCAAAATTGAACTACATTGCTTGAAATAAATAAAAATCAAGCCAAATCTAATGCTACACTTAGAAAATTAAATCCTTATTAGATATTTTTAGACAGTACCAAATCTCGGAAAGAGATTAAACGAACTCAGAAAAATATTTATTGAAATAATAAGCGAGACTAAAGCTACTTAAGCAGATTTGAATCAAAACTATCAAAAGGGAATTATCACCGCCGCCTATTTTATTTAATAATCACCAAAGAGACGCTCACCCAATGTTTATCACTTATCTTAGTAATAACCCATTTGTTGCAAGCTGTCATCTGTCTTTAGACCAAGACTATGGCTAGGGGAAGAGGGTAAAAGAATACTCTTAAAATGAAGCCATATCACCTGCTGAGCCTATGAATAAGAAGGTGGAATAAATCCAATGGCGAGAAAACACCCTGATAACTTGGCGCTTTTGGCTTAGTTGATAGCTGGTGAGAAACGCTTGTCAATTATTATTTTTTTTCTTACTTTGTTAATGCCAAAAATGCGTGTTCTTTCGCTCTCAGTTTTAACTTCGTACCGTTTCGATCATTTTTCTGCAAAGCAGGTGGAAGTAAACGTCTATAAAGATCTCAGCATTAGATTATTATTTTTTTTTTTACGGAAAAGAAATTTGTTTTGGGGGAAAATAGACCATTAGTAACATAAATCGATTTACTGGGCATCTTGTAGCATCAGAAGCTGCAAATAAAATAGGTGCAAATAATTAAAAATCTAAAATACATGTATTTTGCAATCTTATAAGAGTGTTGGGATGCTTTTCTCAGATTTAATAAAATTATTTATACCTAAACGTATTTTTAAAGCTTTATATTAGTGATCATTTTTTGAAATTTTAATTTCGAATTGTTCGCAATATATTGTATCTTGCCCTAATTCTTATGCCAATCTTAAACGAAAAATTACATGCATTTTATTTCAAATTATTCTAATTATTATACACTGCCTAAACTGTCGTGTAATATTTCTCCGAATATAATGTTGATACACCCAAAAAATTTTGCGAGGAGGCAATTTATTATAATTTAACACCAAACCAAGCTTTCATTTACAATTTAAATAATATAATTTAAAAATTCAAATCTGAACACACTGTAAAAAATGGATACTCAAATTTCACGAAACTTTTTGACAAAATCGTTTCCTGATACACGCTCCAAGCGAACATTTCATCAAAGTGACGAACTAACGATCTTTTTCGAGAAAACGAATTTCGTCAAAAGGAAAGAAACCTATCGTCATTCTAAAAAACAACTACGCACAATGCAAGGGGACGAGCTTCCGTGTTAAGGAAACATTTTCGTCATAAATATGACAGCTCGCGTCTCGTCACAAATCACGTGATTTCGTGACGAAATGATTCTCAAAATTAAACGAATATAGCTCGACGATTGCTGAATCGTCAAAACAGAGAGTTTTATTTCTGAGAGCGCAATTATAATGCAATAAGCTCACACCAAAGTCTCGTCCATTGACACCATACGAGAATAACTTTCACATCCAAACACACCGATGCTGAGGAAACATTTTCGTCATATATATGTGAGCTCACGTTTCGTCACAAATCAAATGATTTCGTGACGAAATGATTATCAAAATTAACGAAATATAGCTCAACGATTCCTGAATCGTCAAAACAGAGAGTTTTATTTCTGAAAGCGCATTTATAAAAAGCGCAACGAGACGCAATAAGCTCACACTAAACTCTCGTTTATTGACACCGTGCGAAAATAACTTTCGCTTCCAAACACACCGATGTTGGCTAGCTTTGTAATATTGTCCTTAGAATGGTTAAATTTGAATGCAAGGTAAGTAGAAGTCTTTTACGATACTATATATACACGAAAGCAAAAGGTCACTGTTAGAATATGCATGCATTTTATTAGTTGCGTAATAAAGATGTTTATATTTTAATTTTTTAATTTCTGAGAAATGTATTATATAATTTTATTATGCATAATTTCTATCTACTTCCTTTCTGTTAAGAATAGTTCAAATTCCTCTTAATACTCTCTCTGTGCCCCGTGCATGTTTGATAGATAATCTAATTGTATTTAAAGAATTAGTGTGTATGTGCATTCTAAATTAACGATACTGACTTTATGTATTTTATCGTAAAAATAATTTCACTGACTCTTATGTGTATGTTTTGTAAAAGTTAATTTAAATTTAATTGCTGCTGAATACAAAANAAAAAAAAAAAAAAAAAAAAAAAAAAAAAAAAAAAAAAAAAAAAAAAAGAGGGCGGCTACTTTATATCAAGTGGTGTAAAAGAGCATTTTTGGAGTTGTGGAACGCTTAGTGTAGCACCATTTTGATGTAAGTAGTTACCACTATTTTTGCAGTTTAGATACACGTATATTTTGTGCAGAGCACAAATAAGTGCATTCTAAACAAATTAAACTGCATTGATATAATAATGCAAAAGATGAAAATAACTATTTTTACTCAATGCGCAAAAAATAGACGAAACACCCAGAATAACTTTTGATAGAATGATCGGACTTTTTTATACTATGAAATAATCTTAATTGTTCGAGAGGTGATCTTCAAATAAAATAACTAATTAGTGCAGAAAACAAGGCACAAAAACCTATTTTTTTCTGAATAAACATACCTTTATTATATATTTCGTTGTCGACGGACTTGTATTTTTAACCCTAAAAATATAGGGGTAAACGGATTGTTTGATTAAATATAAGTGAAAACGATATTGAAAAGGTAGGAAATTGTTCCATTTGTCGTCACTCTTCGACCGAGTAATTTAAAGAAATTGAACGAACATATTTTATGAAAATAATCACATCCTTATGTTGCATTTTTTGTAAAAAGAATTCAAGGAAGATAAATACTTAACTGTTTTTATCCATTTTAATGAAAAAATATAATCATAAAATCTAAAAAATGTTTTTGAATACTTATAGGAAAAGGTTTCTTTCTTAAACAATGATTTGATTAATTGCTGATCATCTTGTCTGTTTTATGACGTAGAATAACGTGATTAACAACATTTAGTTCTATTTGATGTAATTAATAACATTTCATTCTTGAATTTTGTAGGCTCGAAACTTCTTTCTCCTTTCTGAAAACTTGCAATTAATTATGTCTACTCAAATTGAAATTAAAATGAGGAAATGTGGAAAAATAAAAGTTAAAATTTTAAATAAATATCTGTAATTAATGAAATAATGGAATAAATATGAAAATTCTAGACATAACAGATTAAATAAAAATTTTAATTACATTTTTTATACTTGTTTAGATACTAGTTAAAACAGCATTTTTATTTATTAGAACAAAAGACGCTAAGCTGCGTGAAATGGTAATTTTTGAAATAAGCAAAAAATTAAATACACTGAATGGCAACAAATAATTGTAAATATGTTTGATAAATTGGGACGAAAAAACAAAACTTTAAGCGGAAAAAGCGAAGTTAAAATGCTTTCTGTTTGATTTTTTCCCTTTTTATTTGTAAAAAAATAATAACAAAATAAGAAAGGTAAAAGTTCAAAGTAAGTTCGAAGTAAAAGTTTCCGATTCATTATTAAATAGAATTCTAGCCGTTAGCCACCTTTTGACGTTATACATATATATTAAAAAAAATTTCAAGCAATAATTTCTAGATGTAAATTCGAATGAATTTTTTAAAGTAATAATTATTAAACTTACGTTCCTATTGCCATTAATTTTTTAAAATTTTAAAAAATGTTTAAGTCAATCATAACTGAAATTTAAAAAAATTCTCTGTAAAATTTCTACACAAACTGTAACATTCAAATCACATGTTCAAAAACAGTTTGAACAAATGCATTCACTAGTCAAAACTCTTAAGTAGCTATTGTTAGACATAAATTCGAATAATTGTTTTTAAAAAAAAATAACAATTCTTAAGCCTAATTTCAAATTACGATTTCTTAATAT
>NC_092211.1:61075187-61079162 GCF_043381705.1 Parasteatoda tepidariorum | reverse complement strand
GTACTTTCCTGATAACCACATGGATTTTTTGTTAGTTAAAAATAGTTAAGTAAAAAATGTTACAATTGACCCCACTCTCCCCCACATAAAATAATAATAAATTTGAATTTTTGGCAATTTTTTACATTTTGAAGGATATTTTTGTGATATTTTTCTTCTCATTTTAGTCGGGGAACAAAATCTACTAAACTTAAATTATAAAATATTTACGTGGCATAAAACTGCCTAAAAGCCTACTTAAATCAAATTTCTTATAATTTTTCATTAAAATTAAAAACTCCTACGAACGAGAAAAAATCCAACTATATTTTTACATAATCGCAATGCAAAGCATAAAAATAATGATAAAATTGCATTAAAGGCAATTATACTAAATAGAGTAAAAAATAAACTTTTTAAATCATAAAATTATACTAAATGCTGTCCAATATATTGGACGCTGAATTTCGCGAGGATAATGTATTAATATAAAATTTTTCGAAGGTATTCAGCTTTAATTTTTTTTAAATAATTTACAAATAGGTTAATATTATATAGGTAACTAGAAGGTTTTATAATTTATAAAAATGCAATGCCTTAAAATGCATTTTTTTTAAATTCCAATTTTGGATACCATGTTAAGTACCTTTATACTTTTAACAATGTGTTCAGATAATGTTAGAAAGATCTACATTACATTATTCCGTCAAAATAGCTCAAAACTAGACAGCTCATTCTGATAAAGTTTATAAAAATCTTATCTTATTTAAATTACATTAATAATAATTAAAAAAAACTTTAGTAAAATAGCTGTCCAAAATTTATATTTTTGAAACAAAACAAAAAAATCCTTTTTTCCCTCTAGGTAATTAGATAAGATAAGAGATAAGCTAAGATAAGAGAGATGAGAGAAGATGAGAAGATTTCAGATGATATAAAATTTCAATAAGATAAGACGAGCCGAGATGGCTTAGCAGCAAAAACATTCATGATGGGGCCGAGATTCGAATTCCATTGATTAGCTGCTCGGTGAGAATCCTTCTCCTGGCTCATTGGTGGGCGGATCCTGGGTCCTTTTACGAGCGGGCTAACCGTGGAAGATTTTCATAGTTTCCCTCTCCCTGTCCCACAAATGCAAGTTAGTTTCGTCAAAAAGTCCTAGATGAAAACTAGTTTGAGCGACCACTACATAGAACAACATCCCTTGCACATCCGGAGGTCCGAAGGATCCAGCCCCTTCGGACACGGAAACAACATAGCCGTAACCTGATGTTGGTTGAGGAATTGACTTGCCTTGGATATAGATTAGTGCAGTGCTAACATGGTTTTGATTGTGGTTATAGTACATTAAACTATTAAGAAAATTATTATACTACGCATTAAAATAATCAACGAAATCTCGTTTGTCCCAATGCCTGATCCAGGAGCTCCTAGGATTCTTCTGGGCGGTTTCAAAATTAGAATGCACAAAAAAGGGTCGTCTGTTCAACGTCGGTAATAAAATAAATGAGCCGATGGTATTCACAACTTAGGACCCTATTGGAATATAGCATTGCGCCCCCATTTGATGTGTTTATGAGCATTGAGATTTTATTTAAAGTACTCCTCAGCATTGAAAATCCATTAAAATTACCTTTGCAACGATCTATGCTCATTAGTATTGCGACCCTATGTGAAGTTATTGCGTCACCATTTGAGATGCTCAGGGAATATTAGGAGCTCATAAGTTTCCGGAGAAGGTTATTAATATGTCTGAACCACTCTTTTTACGGTTTTCAATTCCTTTTCAAACACAAACAGAACAACAATGCAACAAGCCCAAAACATCAGCATTGTTTAAATCATCTTAATCGATGGATTAACTTTCTATCTTCCTAAGGTATGTTTAAAACTCAGATAAATTATTTTGAAAAAGAAAACTTTAAAGAAATTCATAATTAAAAATTATGAATTTGCAGAATTAGTAATTGTGGATCAAGCTAGTCATTTCTGCTAATAAATCTTTTATCTCATTTATCCCACCATTATAGTTAAAATAATAAAAGCAATGAATTCCACTTAAGATAGCGTTCAAAAAATGTCCTTGGAGGTCTGAAATAATTTTTCAAATTAATAAAAGGATGGGTAGGAAAAAAAATGCGTCGCGTTTTCAATGCACAGAAGTTGTTTTATCTGCTTTTAGGGGTATTAAAAATAGGGAGGCAACTAAGCAAATTAGCATTCAAAATCAATTTGCGACAATTACTGGTGGCAAATTATTCTGACATTTCCTTTGAAAACCTGATAAACTACTGGCTTTAATGAAGTTTTCATTAGATTATTATGACTACGCAAAAATCAGGCTTAAAATCCTTTAGAAGAGTAAGATTAAAGAAATAAAACTAAGTGGCGATTATTTATGGAAGAAAATACTTTAAATGTATGTAATGCAGGCGTACTTGGTAATCTCGCAGTAATTTAATCTTTTTTTTTACTCTTTAAGCTAAATGTAATTATTGATTTCTGCTTGGAAAATGTAACCTTGCATAGTTCTAAACTATAATAATTATTTATTTAAATTGATTTTAGAATAATTTAGAAGCGTCATATAATGAAAAATTAATGTAATAGTAACCTTGTTTTCATAAAAAGTAGTACATTTGACACAATTATAATTTCGTTTAGCAGCATATTTTTCCGAAGTCTGGATTTTAATTTATGGGAGAAAAAGCTAACATTCCTAAAAATAATATGAAATCATAACGAGAAATACATTATTCGAATATTCCTGTCGATTATTTAATTTCACCTTGGATAAATGTAATTTGTTTTATAAGTTTATTTGTTTATTCTAATTGCGTCTAGCTAATTTATTCTTAGGAATATTTTTATAGCAAGTTTTTTTAGAACATAATTTTCGAGAACATTATTAGTTTTTCTAGAACATTATTAACATTATTTTTATAGCATATTTTTCTAGAACATTACAGGAATAATTTTATGGCAAGTTTTATTAGAACATTAACTGATCTGATTTTTTAGAATCCATTTTGTCTGAGGTATATTCTTAAGGCCGTTTTTCGAAGGCTCCGTCGTAACATGAAATGATGCTTTTTTGTTGTTAGTATGCAACTGTTGCACATGCCTATTAGGTCAAGTTTAGCCTATCCAAAGTTAGCGCTGTCTACGCTTATTTTAAAAATGGTGCGAAACGTCAATATGGAAAAAAGACACAGTTTTATGAAAATGAAAAGCGTTTTGGGGTAATATTTAATGTTCAAAAACTTACTAAAATGCTGTATTACCTGTGCTCATAAAAATTTGCAAAAACTGAGAATAAGGCAGTGATTTTGATAACTTTTATCTAGGTGGAAAACTGTGGCCGAATTGGCGATTTTTAAAAAAGTTTAAAAACTTTTAAAATATTTAAGTAATTTGCGAGTTCTAAAGCCCAGATAATTTTTCATGGTGAGATTATAAATTTAGTTTAAAATCATTGCATTGCTGCAAGTGTAAGGAACTTAAAGTATTACTTTTTTTATTTTCCTTGGTGACAGAGTTTCGAAAAACAGAGTTAATGTAATTTATTCTAGAACATTTTGTGTCTGACTTTTAGTTGGTTTATTCTGAAGAATATTCTTAGTATAATGTATTCTAGAAAATTTTTGTCTGATTATTTTTAGTTTGTTCATTCTAAAGAATACTCGTAGTGTAATGTGTACTTGAACATTTTTTGCCCAATTACATTTAGGTAAGTTTGTTTTAAGAAATATTTTCAATGTAATTTGCTTCAAAACACTATTTATCTAATTACTTTTAGCTAGTTTATTCTAACACGAATATTCTGAATGCACATTGTTCCAGAATATTATTTATCTTTTAGTTAGATTACTCTAATGAGTATATTTAGAACAATATTTTTTTTGTAGAATATAATTTGAAATATTAATTTTATTTTTAGTTTATTCTTAATGAATTACATTTTTGTTATGACTTATTTAGTTATATATATATATA